>NW_017307064.1:321757-348756 GCF_000935625.1 Nanorana parkeri | reverse complement strand
TCAGTATGCGATCCGGGATGGCTGGATCAGGCACTGTAGAGGGCCGCCCTCGGGGGCCTTCCGAGGTCAGCCTTGAGGAGCGAGCGGCCGCCAAGTACAGAGCAGCATGTGATGCAGGCAGGTTGGCCGGCCAGGTGGCAGAGAGGTGGCGGAGGGAGGGAGCCACTGCAGCTGTGGCCACAGCAGACCCCCTCCACACAACCAGGGTCCAGGGAGCCCCCACTGACCACCAGGGAGCCCCCACTGACCACCAGGGTAAGGTAACACATTTTTAAAAATAAAATCCGGGGACATTTTTAAATGTCGCCGGGAACATAAAATACATTTTTTTTTAATACTCACCTCATCCACCGCCAAGTGCAGCCTCCCGTCTCCCACACTGTCAGAAGCTTGCGCACACTGTGTGCAGCTTCTGAGAAGATACTCTACTAGCGTAGCGGGCGCTTTGCAAAATGCGCAGCAAGCTTCCTCGCTACGATAATAGCTTATCTTCTCAGAAGCTGCACACAGTGCGCGCAAGCTTCTGACAGCGTGGGAGACGGGAGGCTGCGCTTGTTGGTGGATCTAGGGATCAGGTGAGCATAAAAAAAAAAAATGTTTTACCTCTACTACTCAAATAAGATTTTAAATTCATGGGACTATTGGAAACCTGGTTAGATGGCTTACATAACTAGGCTGCATATATCCCGGGAGGGGGAGGGGGGAGGGTGTACACATTATTTTGGAGGGACAGGCAAGGAAGAAGAGGTGGATGGGTATGCCTGTATGTCAGGAATGATCTGGAAGTGAATGTGCGTGATGATATCACTTACAAGATACAAGACACAATAGCTCAGAATCCTATAAATCATTCTCCATGAGCTTAGCCCCACACCTATGCAAGCTTGCTAATGAAGCCACTACCTCTGGTCATTTTCCCAAGGAGTCACTAGAAGTCACTATTCCTAAACCAAATAAATCTTCTCATGATCGTGATAATTACAGACCCGTTTCGCTTGTACATGGTAGGCAAGCACCAGGAGACTCATAAACCTCATTCAATGTGCTCAACATTCCAGATTGCCTTCTCTGCTCCTATCTTTGGATGCAGAGAGGGCTTTCGAGTACATTGAGGTTATCTCAAGGCCGTATTACAGAAATTTGGCATTAGAAATGTCTTGGGTTCTGCTATTGGAGCTCTCTACACTACCCCAGTGCTAGTGATGACTTCTGGTCTGCTTTCATCCCCATCCACCATAAGTAATGGCACTAGACAAGGCTGCCCACTCCCCCACTAATTTTTGCCTTGGTAATGAAACCATTGGCAGCGGCTATTCGCCAATCCCCGGAAATTGCTGGCATTACTTTTGGACAATACACACAATAAAATGGACTCTACGCAGACGATGTCATCATCTTCCTAACCAGCCCTTCAAACTCTCTCCCTGCACTACAGCATGTACTCTCCCGATTTGGTGATATCTCTATGTACAAAATTAATCACTCCAAATCCCAAATGTTACTGATTAATACCTCACTCCAACTTAAACGAAACATTGCATCCATCCCAACTTTCTCATGAGCACCCTCTGACTCCTTCCCGTATCTAGGAGAGCAAGTGACAATACCTACCTTCAAACTGTTTCTTTTGAACTACATCCTCTTCTGCATACTATCAAAGAGTTATGTAAAAAACCTTTACTATCCCCGTTTCTTGGGCAGGAATAGTCAACTTAGTTAAAATGTTTGTGCTCCCTCATATATTATATTTATTTCAAGCTATGCCAATTCCCGTACTGCCAGCGTACCTAGAGGATCTACAGCGTATTCTTGACTCCTTTATCTGGGCTGGTAAGAAAGCTTGAATTCCAAAGCTAAGCCTATACACCCCTAAATCTTTTGCTGGAATTGGTGCCCCTGACATAACCAAATATTATAAAGCCACTATATTAGACCAAGCCCAACTTTGGTGGTCCTCCACCTCTGATAAGCTTTGGAAACACAGGGATCTAGCAGCAGTTTCTTTTAACCTACAGTTATTATTGTGCACTGTGCTTCCCAACCATACACCGGCTAAATCCTTCTTAGATACAGTTACAGCTACCGTTAGGGTATGGTCGTCTCTAAGTTCTACATACTCCTCACCCGATAGACATATTTTAAATACTATACCTATATCTAGACCATGTCCTAACCGACCTCGGTCTATTCCAATGGACCTCATTAGGGTATTACCCAATTTCGTCACATATTCTCTGGCATTGCTCTAAAGTCCTTTGACAACCTCTACCAGCAATATCATATACCTTGTAAAGACTTTTACAAATATCTGAGTCTCAGACATTTTTTTTATCCTCTGCTCAAATCAGAGATTCTGCTCATCTTAGACAAACCATATCCTTCTTCTCCAAAACCACCCCAAGCAGGAAAGGCACCTCTTTTGTTAATAACATGCTCATTACTCCTATGACGGAAGCAAAGATTCCCTCTATGGCATGGTGAGGAAAAACTGTGGTTTTTCATTGCCTACTTAAGCAGGAAAGGCACCTCTTTTGTTAATAACATGCTCATTACTCCTATGACGGAAGCAAAGATTCCCTATTATGGCATGCTGAGGAAAAACTGTGGTTTTTCATTGCCTACCGCACAGTGTTATCAAACTATGGCTTGGCCCCTGAAGGCCTCTAAATGCCTATCACACTGGGAATCCACCCAGAAACTACTGCATACATAGTACTACACCCCACACAAACTAGCCAAATTCTTTACAACCTCCTCCCCTTTATGCTGCCGTCATTGTGGCCGGACAGGTACACTTTACCCCATTTGGTGGCAGTGTCAGCTTACTCCACTTTGGGACTCCATTTTCCAATTTATCAGCAAACTCACTCACCTACATTGCCAAACTAGTCCACAATTAGCCCTACTCGGAATTGGTATTCTAGATTGGCCTCCCTCTTTATGTGTATTTGTGACACATATGATTATTGCAGCCAGGCTTGCAGTAGCTAGATTGTGGAAACAACTAACCATTCTAACCCTGCCTATGGTGACTGGAATTCTCAACACTCAATCCCATTGTGAACATCGCTAGAGCTCACCTCAAGCAGCAGAAGTTCTATCAAGATTGAGACTGCTGGCTGAATGACGGTCGATGCACTTCTGGATTATTGTAACTGAGTTACTGTTTACAGCTAGATTAACTGTCGACCCTTATTATTTACATATGTACATCTTATCTCGCTGCTCACTTTTCCACACACACGCATAATTTTGCAGCCCTTATGTCTCCACTTATGACTCACGACTTAATGTTATTATGCATGCACAGACTATTTTGTGATATACTCTACAATGCCAAATTCTGTTTTATTTTACTTTATCTCCGTATTATTCCCCCTTCCTCTTGAATGTTGTCCAAGTTATCCTCCCCCTTATCTCCCAATGTTCCTAGAGATTCAAAGGCAACTCTAACATTACAGCCTTGTTTAATAACTAAACTCACGGTGTTATATAACTTTAATCTTAAGATATGTGCCTTACTTGCTTGTCAATGTAATGGTTGAGATTTTATTATTCTTTTCTTTTTTTTCCTTCTTATGCTATCATATTGCCTATTAATAGGCCCCTAGGTGTATTGTCTCTGTGGCAACCTTTGTTATGGTACAGTATACGTGCCTAAAGTCAGCTGTTATTTTTAACTGTATTTTGAAAAATCTTGAATACAAAATTATTGTTAAAAAAAAGATACAAAACACAAGACTGGGGACACTGAAGAATCGTAAGACTAAGGCTGGAGATCAAAGTGAGCGAAAAAATGTAAACTATTGGTGGGTATGTGCTATAGGCTCCCTAAACTAAGGGAAGAGGAGGAGATTCAACTCTTCTCACAGATAGAAATGGCAGGGAAGCAAGGCAATGTTATAATTATAGGGGACTGGAACTATCCTATATATTGCTTGGGCAAATGGAACCGCACACTCAATTAAGGCCTGTCACTTCTTGAACCTAATACAAGGAAACTCTATGAAACAAATGGTGGAAGCCTCAACTGGAAAAAACACTCTGTTGGATTTACTAATTTCAAACAACACCGAACTGATTGCAGATGTGGAAATAAGGGACAACTTGGGAAACAGTGATCATAGGGTAATAACTTTGCAGTCAATTCCAAGAAACACAGATATGTTGGTATGGCAAGAACATTAAACTTCAAAAAGGCTAACTTTCATGAGCTGTAACACTTACTGTATGCCACTAAATAGGAGGAAAACGTCCTGACAATGAGCACTAAGTGGTTAAATAGTAAGGTTACCAGTGACAGGGAAAAAGCAGATGTGTTAAAGGCGATCTTTTCTTCAATCTATATAGAAGAGACAGATGGTTTAATAAAAAAGGTAGTTATTCTAATATCAATAGACTAAATGTACTTCAGTGGCTGACAGATATATGAGTAAGAAATAGTCTAGAAAAACTGAAGGTAAACAAATCTCCAGGATCAGATGGTTTACAACCATGAGTCCTCAAAGAACTTAGCTAGGTCACAGCCAGACCACTGTTCCTAATCTTTATGGACACAGGTATGAAGGTTACTTTCAGAAATTAAACTTATTTTCCTTAGAGATGAGGGAATTAAGGCCAGGTTCACACCTGCGCGATCTGTGACTGTGCGGCAATCATGCACAATAAAGCGCGGATTGCCATGCGGTCACAAAGTCGACCGCCAATCGCGCTAGCGGTGCCATTATTTTCTAATGACACCCCAGTCGCACCGGGCGGATTGCGCAGATTCTGCCTGTGCAATCGAACACAATCGCGGCTAAAACAGCCGTGTGTCATTAAAAAAAAAATGTACATGTCCTTTTTTTCTGCGATTGCTGCGCGGATGTAACCCTGGTGAAATCAATGGGGCCGCGTGGCAATCGCTGTGTGCAATTGTGCACGACCACTCAACATACAGGGATATGGGAACTATTAGTGGTGGACTGAATTAACCTGTGTCTTTATTTAACCTTACCAACTATATTACTATGTACTATGTTTTGCAGCACTTATGCCTAGGGGACAGGAGAGACACTGGGCAGACCTCTTTAGGCCCAGGCTGAGTGGTGACTGACTCCAGACTATCTTCATCCAGACAAGGTCGTTTAACACTACTACACTAACCCAGTGGCCGCCCTTCATCAGGGAAAATTCACACACATACCTTGCCTTGCACATGTCCTGTACCTGATGGTGCATTGAGGTCTTATTAAGTACCAAGGAGGTCCTTTGTCATGCGATAAGGACTTGTGGCCATTATATGCAGTTATACCGAATCAGTGTTTGCCTGGTAGAAATGCAGTACTAACAAAAGCTGCCTGCCAATTGATACCCCTTACCTGACTAGTTCCATCATAGAAGTAAGGTGATTAAATGGGCTTTATTGGGGTGACATTGGACCTAATTTACTAAATAATGAATTAAGATGACAAGCCCATATGTTCACTTCAAATAAGCAAGTCAAGTAAAGGTAAACTGGCTACAAACATATAAATAGTTCTGCGATGCATTTGATAGAAGGGAAAAAAATCTGGGATGAATGGGTTTTTTTTTGTTTTTGTTGGTGGCTGTATTTAACCGTTTCAGCCACTGGATGGCAGCATTCCCCTACAGATCCACAGTTTAGCCACAATGTTCGGAAGGCGAATGTGTCCATTTCCGAAGAGAGGCTGCTTTATGTTTCCTCACTGCAGCTATAAAAATAAAATCATGTTTTACTAGTGTTGTGTAATTTACATATTGTTCCCAATGTTCTGCAAAGTGATACAGATAAAGTATGAAGTCAGTTTAACCTGTAGCACTGCTGTGCTTTAACTGTGTAGATTAACATCTACATCACACATCTCAAGCAACACTAAAAATGTACCATTACTATAACACCTTACATAAAGTGGATGATGTCAGTGTATGATTGCTGCTTCACTTACAAATGAGAAATATTGGTTGAAAAGCTCTTCCAATTCTCTGTTCCCATCCCTGCCAATTTAATAAGATGCGAAAGAGAGCCAACTTTAGCAAAGACCCTGAAATATATAAAGAATGTCATAGACATCCATTAGAAATCTATCTCCCATGGGAATGGTGCAACATGCATCCGATTCATATACATATCGATAAGGCGAATGTTTCAGAATTGCCACAGACAGAGTTTTGCCTGCGACACTATACTTACATGTGTGACACAATTTACTCCAACATGGAAGGGGTTCTAATTACCTTCACTTTCCTTATCACTGATATGGGGGTATTTCTTAATAAAGTTGTTGCAGCCATAGCACCAGAATGGAAAAGTGTTGTACAAAAGGACTACCTGAATTGGTTGCACACATCGGAAATAGCAAGCTTTCATAAATGCGGTGTAGGACTTTCTACAGTCATAATGCCAGAAAAGTGTCTTAAACACTTTATTGAATCGCCCCTAGAGTATGTAGGAGAACATATATTGACCTTACTGGATAACAATTGCAGTAATTTGGAGGTTGAATGAAAGGTTTGATGTAGTATAACGCCACTGGAAGCGAAATGGTACATATTTTATGTTGTAGCCGTCAATACATGAGACTAAAAAGAGGGATAACTAAGTGTAAAGGAAGGACAAAAATGGATTGTTCTAAGAGAGAGACAGATCTTCCAACGGTTGAGAGCTATGTGTTCCCTGTATATGAAATGCCCTACCATCTAGTAGTTTTAGGCAGTTAGGGGTCTATGGTCAGTTTATTTAACTATTTGTTTAAGCCATCTTTTAGATTGTAAGCCCTCAGGGGCAGGGCCCTCCTTACCATCTTGTCTTGAATTGTATTGTAACTGTAATGTCTTCCTTATATTGTAAAGCGCTGTGCAAACTGTTGGCGCTATATAAATCCTGTATAATAATAATAATAATCAGGTTAAGAATATGCCACTGTCTTTGCTTAATATGGATTTAAAAATTCTAACCAAGGTCCTGGCGACCCGACTTTCGGGAGTTCTGGGGTCTCTGGTAAATATTGACCAAAATGAGGTTTATACCAGGCAAGTCTACGGATACTAATCTGCGCAGACTGTTCACCAATATTCAGCTAACTCACGACAATGCAGGTTCTAGGGCTCTGGCCTCGCTAGATGTGGCCAAGGCTTTCGACTCTGTGGATTGGGGGTACATGTGGGAAGTACTGAGATTAATGGGCTTTGGCCCAGTATTTCGGAGGTGGATCAGTATCTTATACAGCGCCCCCAGGGCAATTCTTAAGATTGGATCTCTCTTGTCTGAGGCTTTTGTGATTGAGCGGGGCACTCGCCAGGGATGCCGTCTGTCTCCAAGCTTGTTTGCACTGGTGATGGAGCCCTTGGCGATTGCTCTCCGCTCCTCACGGGAGATCTGCGGCCTTAAAATAGGGGGTATAGAGGAAAGACTGGCACTCTATGCAGATGACCTTATTCTTTTCCTGGCGGATGTGGGCCCATCACTCAGGGCCGCATTGAGGATCTTGGACACGTTTGCCAGATTTTCAGGGCTAAGGGTTAATTGGTCTAAGTCCCATGTGCTTCCCCTAGACCCAATGACCCGATCACGAGCAGATGACTCTCTTCCTTTGCAGTGGGTGGACACCATCACTTATCTGGGTGTTCGGCTAACAAAATCGGTCAAGGATTACTTCTCCCTGAATCTTCTCCCACTGCTTTCCCAACTTAAGTTACGGTTGGAATCTTGGAGACATCTTCCCCTCTCCCTGGTGGGCAGGGTTAACCTGATCAAAATGAAAATATTGCCCGTTTTTCTGTACTATCTCAGGAACTCGCCGGTCTGGGTACCACAACCCTTTTTCCGAAAAATTAACACCCTCCTTAGCTCCTTACTATGGAACTCAAAAGTTCCCAGGATTAAATTATCCATCTTACAGGAGCCATGCTGTAGAGGGGGATTGGCGGTCCCAGATTTTAAGAAATACTATCTAGCTGGTCAAATGGTGGCTCACAAGCGATTCTGGGGACGCAGCTCCTAGCTCCCACAACCGCAGGACAGATCTTCCTGGGGGTTTTGTTGTACTGCACCAGGAAGATAGTCATACTGAGGTGGAGACAGAATGCGCCCCCCACTATCTCGGACTGGAAGGGCCTAGTAAACTCCTACCTAAGTCTTTATAAGGCTACATATCAGAGCAGAGGATGCCCAAATAAGTTCACAAAAGTGTGGGGACGTTGGGTAGAATCTGCAGACACAGCGGGTTGAACGGGCTGCACTCTCGCCTGGGAAGGCATCAGGGTTAATGTATGTGATGGATTGGGATACTCTGTATAAATCATTTTTGAATATGTTCACTGTTGTTACTCTGTACAATATGTAATGCTGGGTATTATACTGGCACTCTGCGGGGAGGGGGTGGGGGGTGGGGAGACACACGCCTTCTGGGGGGGGGGGGGGGGGGGTTATGTTTATGATTTTTTGGTAAGGTATTGCCCATAGTTGGGGATAATTGTAATGGATAGGATTGTTGCACTATATGTGTGCTTTCACGGCTGTGAGAGCGAATGTTGTAAAAATGTGTTCTTATACAAAACTTTAATAAAAAGAATTGATAAAAAAAAGGATATGCCACTGTAATGAGCTATTCACTTGTGTGTGTGCAATTTTTACATTGAGCTATTGAGTTCTGTAAAAAAAGGCTATACATTAAAGAAGTAAAGTAGAGCCTGGCAAACGTGAAAAGGAGAGCAGAGCTCCATTTGCTGGCTGAAAGGTAAAATGCTAAAAATAATATTCAAAATTGCATATTTACCTGTTTTTAAAAACATTTCTTCGAGATTCAAATTTCTGTGCAGATATGTTCAGGATGATGTTTTTAAAAGCGTAGTTTACTGCGTTGCATTTGAACTATGGCCATGCAATAGTTAGGCTTTTGGATAAGCCAGTTCCCTCACTATAAAAGAGGGGCACAAAGCAGCAATAGTGTCAGTGTATTGAAAACTGCTATAGGCAAATTATAGGAAAAGCTGACACACTTCATAAACAGAGATTTTGGTAATTTATGAAACTGTAATTTAACTCTGATTGCTAGCTCTTTGGGCAATAAACCCCCTTGCTGATTTTTTTGATGGAGGCTTTTTTGGCTTTAATGTTATTAGTAAAACACCTGCCTATACTCTTTTTCTCTCGTACATTTTAGATAATTTTCCCTCATTAAAAATGTCCTGCTGCTGGCCAACTTTACAATGGTGCATCATCTACAATCTTTTATTTATCCCTTATATATAAGAGTGTAATAGAAATTGAACAATTGCAGGACAGTTTTAAATCAGCAAGAACAGGGAGACCACAGTCACTGCTCTCTGCAGAGAGATGATCGAGAAGTGAGCGAGCGAGGTTATGTGTTCGCTCACTTCCCGATCTATTGAGCCGACGTGTGACAGTTTCATTGTCACGCGACGGCTCAAACTATGAGGATGAGTGATTTTCACTCACCTCATAGTTCTCCTTTAAGGAACTTGTACATTTGTAATATTGCCCTTGAATCTGCATCAAAAGACACAACTGTACAGTATTTTTTTGTTATGTTTGCATTGTTATCTGTTCCCCATGACAGCACACGGCTTCCCATGCCTTTTTCTGGACAGTATTGTTCTTATAAGCCCTAAAAATAGCCCAAATTTCATAACAGGATTCACTCCTTCACTCCAGAATTTGCTGAACCAGATTTGCCTATCCCTTCTTATCATAAAAAATGAATTATCTACAAAACTACTGCATATTGTACATTTATTTTAAAGACTTTAATATTGTCCAGAATCAGCATTATAATATTCATCACATATCAGCATTATGAAAACAGAAAATACTAAAGTACTTACAAAATGCAATCTTCAATGTGTGGACAAAAAGATACCCTGGGATAGTGCCAAACATTAATTTGTCACTTGTGTACTGCGTAGCAGTCAGAAGCAGCATTGTCAGACTGCACTGTCAGCCCGTTCAGTTGGCCATTGGAAGGCCTATATTATAGGCCTGATAAGACAGCCAACACCCAATTTTCTATACACACACACATTACTACCAGGCTCTCACCTTCTCACTTACAAATGACATTTCTTACACATAATACTAACAAACTCCCTCTTCTTCCCCTGCAGTTCTTTTTCCATATCCCACTCATAACAGGCTCCTTCTACCCCCTCCCCAGCAAATCCTGTTCACACTGTACATGCTATTAGCATGCCTCCACCTCCTCCCCTGTAGATTCTATTCTTCACACACTACTAACAGGCTCCCAACTACTCCTCTGTAGATCCTCCTAAGATGCTCCCTCCCCCTTTTTTTTTTACACACATTACAGGACTCCCTCACATTTTTTCAATAGAACCTCTTCTTTATACACGCTCCTTACAGGCTCCCACTTCCTCCCCAACAGATTCTATTTTATACACACACTACTATCATTAACCCCTGCTACACATACTACTAGCAGGCTCCTACCTCTTCCCCTGCAGACCCAATTATATACACACACTACTAGGAAACTTCCACCTCCTGCCATACAGATACCATTCTTTACACATACTACTAGCAGGCTCCTACCAACACCCCTGCACATCCTATACTATACACACACTACTAAAAGACTCCTACCTCCTACTGTGCAGATCCTATTCTTTACACATACTACTAGCAGGCTCCTACCAACTCCCCTGCAGATCCTATTCTATACACACACACACACTACTAGGAGACTCCCACATCCTCCAGTGCAAATCCTATTCTTTACACATACTACTAGTGGGCTCCTACCAACTCCCCTGCAGATGCTATTCTATACACACACTAGTAGGAGACTCCCACCTCCCCCATACAGATCCCATTATTTACACATACTACCAGCAGGCTCCTACCAACTCCCCTGCAGATCCGATTCTACAGTATACAAACACTACTAGGGGACTCCCACCTCCCCCATACAGATCCCATTCTTTACACATACTACCAGCAGGCTCCTACCAACTCCCCTGCAGATCCGATTCTATACACACACTACTAGGACACTCCCACCTCCCCCCCGTACAGATCCCATTCTTTACACATACTACTAGAAGGCTCCTACCAACTCCCCTGCAGATCCTATTCTATACACACATTACTAAGAAACTCCCACCATTTCCACAGTGGATCCTATTTTTTGCACACACAGAAAACCAAATACACTGGTTGTCTCTTCACTGAGAAGAGAGCCCTGGAAACATTATGTGGAAAGGGAATAAAGCATATACAATATATTTCATTTTAGGTGCACAAAGTGACAAGACGTACACTGTACGTCTCCCGTCACGAAGGGGTTAAAATTGTATTTTTATTTATAGCAAAATTATATTTTAAAAAATCTGTAATTTCAATATCTTGGTTTACTATGAACCAAAGATTACTTTTTCTTTCAATGTTACATAAATTGACATTCAAAAAGAAGGGAATATAAGAGATAAACCACACTCTAATTTATAAACATTACTTTTATTAGTGAATTCCTTTGAAAAAAAGGTCATCTTACCCTCCTCATTCAACATACACAATAACTGACAATTGTCATAAACTCTCCCTGGAGACATATATCTATCTATAATTACGGACATTTAAATGGGTCTAAAAGTTACCTCCAGCAACTAACAATATTAGAAATTTGCATATGTCCAGCCTATGACACATAAATGGTGTAACAATTAAAGTTAAACATTGAGCTGCCAAAACAAAGAATAGATATAAATATGTAAAACTATATTGGATGGATAATGCGTTCATGTAAAAAGTCACAAATATAACCTGCTGACCCATTATTAAGGCATTATAAACCATTTATATTGTAAAGCGCTGCACAAACTGTTGGCGCTATATAAATCCTGTATAATAATAATCATTTGCATCTTGAGCACAGATTCCAGCATCAGCACACCAGGGATGCAAGTTGCCACACCAGAGATGCAAGCCCCTGGTGTGTTATAATGGTTCATGGACAATTCACAAATCAGTCTATTAATATCCTGCTGGCAATTGAGAATGCAACTGATCTCGTGCGAGCAGAGTGCAAATAGAAAATCTGTGTATACATGCATCAACAGTCAAATTTGCTTGAGCCTTGTAGGTAATACTTGGTAACAAAGTACACGTGTAAATTATGTCTCCCTTCTAGATTATTCCACAATGGAAATTATAAGCCTGTATATTTGCACCCTTCAGTAATTTAAACTTAGCTAGCAAATTAAAGTTCAGCTTGACTACCATGGCATGCATGCATCTAGTGTATACAGCAGGAGTTTTTATATGATGTGACTTGGTCCTTTTTGCATAGGGTACTAATATTCTCACAAGTTGTGGTCATTAGTGCTTATAGCTAAGAGTTCCCTTCGTACCACACAGTAGGGATGAGCTTTGGGCTGACCATGAGTTTGACCCAAACCCAAGTTGTTTGCAGTTCGAGAAAATGGGGAACGAATGCCACCTACAAGTACCAACAAGGCAACAATGCAGTTGTTGGCTCCAGATCTGTGGTCAAGCTTCGAAGGACCAATCATAAGGGGTTGCCAGTAATAGGGAGTTTTATTATGTGCCTTTGTTCAGTGTGTGTTGGAAGAGACATGGAGTAATTTGGGAAAGGTAATTCAGTGTTTGCAGGGCGATATAGGTGCTGCTAGTGATTGCTGAATATGCCTCCAGTTAAACTGATTAAAAGATATACTGGGGAATACACTGGGGGGAATTCATAAAAACTGAAGCAGACAAAATCTGGAGCAGTTGCCCATAGTAACCAATCAGCTTCTCTCTTTCATTTTCAAAGATTAACTGAACAAACTAAAGAGAGCCGCTAATTGCTTGCTCCAGTTTTCATTACTTCTCTCCCACTGTGTGTTGGACAGTCCTGTAGCAGATTAGGTGCAGATTACAGAAGGTTTGCAAACAAATTCGGTTGCACAAATGTTTATAAAATTGATATTTTTAGGAAAACTAATTGTAGCGCACACAAACAGAATATAATACCTAATTTTTGCGTAAAGAATAAAACATGAGGTTGTGTTGGGTAAATAGATGTCATGCATGTTAAGCCTCAAAATTGCGAACGCCCGCAAAATGGCAACAGACTACAGTACCCAAAATTGCCTGTGGGCAATGGTTTAAAAGCCTTTACCGCTCATCAATGTAAAGTTAACAGTGAGTGGTGGCACTATGCTTTCACTACGATATTCTTGGCAATATGTGTGGCGTAACCTGTCATTTTTGCACATAAGCGCACCCAATGATTGTTTGCATTTCGATGTGCATATAAGCAGGGAAGAGTTTTAAAAATTATTTTTTTTGTTTTTTTATTTTATATATGCCACTATCATTTTTTAAACTTTTTCACACATAACTTTATTGCTGTCACATTGTGGTATAACAAGTCCCCAATGTGATAGCTCAGAGTTTGTGACAGGTCCTCTTTTTGGAGACATCAGGTGTCTATTAGACCCCTAATGTCACATATGGACCCCATAGAAGCTAACGAAGCAAAGACCATGCTTCACCAATTTCCCTGGTTACAGCAGAAGTGTTAAAATCATAGTCGCTTCCGGTTTCAGTGATCAGAGGGGAGATCAGCCACTAGACGATATATGAGAGATAACAGCCAAAAATGTTGTGTAGACCACATAGACAGTATTTAAACATTTGAAATAAGCCACATTTTCAAAAGAACACACAGCATGCAGCTTTTCAACTCAAAAAAACAAATTAAAGTGTATAGATTTCACTGAAAAAAGGAAGGAATACTGTACAGACTCTATGAACAGTATTTAAACACTTCATTTAGGCCATCATTTCAAAATGACACACAGCATGCAGCTTTTCAGCCCAAAAATGCACATTACAGTACAGTTTTGAATATTAGGTGGTTGGCAGGCTGCTTGTGTCGCCCCTGCATCTTGGACTGTGTGGTCCATTGTCATTACCTTCCACATGACAGTCTTCTGGGCAAAAAAATGTTGGCTGGATACCAGCCACTGTGGTGCAGCACAGGCCACATAGTTGCAGAAGAGGGAAAACTTCACTGACTGGAAAGGATGCAGCTGTAAGGCCAACAATTTTAGTAAGCAGACATTAAGTCGCTGGGCATGGGGTTGATTGGGTGACAATTTTGTCTTTCACTCCAGCAGCTGAAAAAGAGATACTTACTCAGCCAAGGATACTCCTGGTGACAGTGGGGTGGGGTTAGAAGACTTACAGTACGGTTCAAGCCTACATTTAGCATTACTCTGTATAGACTCATGCTGACCCTTTTCCCCGCTTGGTGTGCCATAAAGTAAGCCTCTGAAAACCCTTGTCAGTCTTCCATTTCTATCAGGTAAGGGTGCATATGTTAAGAGGTAGAAAGTGAGGAGGAGGAGGATTGTGGGCCTTTTGCTTCCCACTAGGATCATTCATGTGCTGTTCCCAATGAGCTTTGTGGGGAAGAATCATGTGCCTCCTCAGGCATGTGATGTGACTGATACATGTACCACCACTGATATGCTGCTGGCAGAGGCTTTAAACTACTGCATTGCTGTCGGCAGCAGATGTGTTAAAAAACGGCTCAGACATTGAGGCAGTGCCATCCAGTGGTATAGGACAGATGCTCCATCCACTCTTCCCCAAGTTGCACCTGCCTCTGGATTAAATATGATGTTGTACCTCTGCCTCACTTTCCTCCTCTACAATTTCTGGCACCCTGGTACAATCTGACACCTCATAATCCCCACCCACCAGGTGAAAAAAAGGGAAAAATACTAAAAAAAGAAAACAAATGCAGCCCCATTTAAGGATTGGTAAGCTACAATACATTACATTCTTGTTTTTAGATTTAGATAAGCTTTAAACACTTGTTTTAGTCTAGGGTAGCTTTAAATGCATTTTTATTTTACCTTATCCTTCGCTCCTGTAGGCTTCCTCCTCTCCATTTGACTGGTCCCTTGAAGCCTCTTTTCTTCGGCGCTCCGCTCACCGGTCAAACTCTGACACCATCACGTACAATGCAGAAACAGCAGTCCTGCATTGTAACTAAGGACACCAAGGGCCCGCCCACAACTCGGAGCATTGGAGGGAAAAGGTTCGCATTGGCTGCTGAGGGAGTAAGGGTAAGGTGGTAATAATTCTAGGGCCATCATTTGCTGTTATCCTTTAATTGATGATCTCTAAAGGCTTTTAAAGCGTCGCCTATAGGCAATTTTGGCTACTATAATTTTTTGCCATTTTTCAGGCATGCAATTTTAAGGCTTGACATGATTGGTATATATACTAATCTTTTATATTTTATCAAATATTATATTTTGTTAATGTACAGTAAATCATTTTAGTGTATTTTTTCCTGAAACTATAGATTTAATAAACAATTTTGTAAATATTGTGCAACATAAAAAATTACAATTGGCAACATTTTATTTTACAGGGTGTCTGCTTTCAGAAAATATATAATTGGAGTATTAGTATCTATCTACCAGTATCTGCCTCATTTCCCACCCTCAGCTTATATTCGGGTCACTACTTTTTCCCAGTTTTTTTTGGTAAAATTAGGTACCTCGGCTTATATTCGGGACGGCTTATACTCGAGTATATACGGTAAGTAATTTTCTAACAAAATATGCAGTTTTTTATGTGTGGGTGAAACTACAAAATTGCTCCAGATGTAAAATGGTTAAACACTTTTTGAATGCAATTGTACTTATATTCTCTCGCTCAAAATAGTGTTTTGAATTCCCTTGCTTCACGTACTGCTAAAATCCTGGCATATAAAAGACACCATTTAATGCAGCTCCGTTCGCCCAAACAATGAACTTCTGGGCACGATTGCCCAGGCACCAAAAGCAAACCCCATAATGAACTCTGATCAAGTGAAATATTATGGCCAATAGTGGAGGTTTGAAAATGTTTTAGAGTCCTCTATAAAAGTCAGCTCTCTCAGCAGCCTTTTGTCAGTGGGAGTTGTGTTGGAGACACAGAGCTCATCAGTGTGCTACTTCTCCTTTCACTATCCAGTCACAGGGTGGAGATAGCAAGGAGACCTGCAACTAAAAGTGAAGCTTCAGCAATGAAAGTACAGGTGCATCCCATACCAGGCAGGCTGTATACCTCCAATGTTTCTGAAATGAGAAAGAGGGACACCTTCCAGCAAAATTAAGAGGGACTTTGTTCCAAATGAGGGACAGTCCCTCTCAGCTTTAAGAAGTCTAAGGGGGTTATTCACTCAGCTGCCAAAGGCAGCCGAGTGAATAACCGAGCTGAAGTGAAGTGAGCCGAACCCCATTCAGTTATTAACTTCAGCCTTGTACGGCTGATTTTAGTCGTAAATTGGCTGAAATCACCCGTACGTCAGCTGGCTTCGGCTCCCTTCAGTTCAGCTGAAAATGCTCAGCATGTTCGACTGAGCAGAAGTAAAGAACACGTTTGACTCAGCCGATCCAACATCGGCTGAGTCCCTTCTAACATTTCAACCGGACCTAAAGGTTCTGGTATGGATATGGAGGGGGACTTCACAACATTTTTTTTGTTTACATTTGAGGGGAGAATGGTCTGCTTCGGCAGACCGTTCTCCCCGCTTTGGCTGTGACTTCAGCTCAGCCGAGGCGAAGCGTATGCTTTCGGCTTGGCTAAGCTGTTTGGCCATCTTTGGCTGCTGTACGGGCTATTGTCAATAGCCCATACAGCAGCCTTTCTGTTCGGCTGAACCAAAGGGCTCTGGCGGCCAAAATAAGCCGAAGGATTAGCCGAAGCTTTGTCTATATCCTTTAGCTCCTTAGTGAATAAGCCTCAGAGTCATTTGAACAATTGCATCAGACCATAAATACTTCTATCTCGAAACTCACTATTTTATCACAGGACTGGGCATTGTATTTATATTATGTATGAAATAATGAGCTTTTTAAGTTATAGTTAATACTCTTCAACTTTCACAAGGACCAAAACTGAGTTTTTGTATAAGACAAAAATCCCTTCATTTGTAAATATCTGGCTGTTGTGAGCTGATCTAACGAGACAAAACATAGATATCAACTATGTATTTCATGATCTTATCTGTTACTGATATAAACAGCGATTCCTATATTTACCACTGATTATTTACAGTAGTAGCCAATTAAAATGTGGAACCACTTCTTAAGTTCTGATATACTGGATACATTCCTGCTTGTAAAATAGTCTGAATCTTAGATTTAAACTTTAACTAAACAGAGCAATTAGCCTCACTTGAATTACAGTATGTAAAGAAATAACAATATTCTTAGATTTTGTGCAGTTTTTTTTTATATCAGAAGCACTTTAAATGACTTGACAGTAAATGAATTAACATCCAGTTTGCATATGATCTTCTTAATGTTAATATAATAATTTCTGTAATCCAAGTATTTTCTATTAATTAGTGGTGATCTCATTTACAGCCAGCAGAGGGCACTTGATTATCACTAAAAAATAACATTCAAAAACATTACTTTGACTGACACTTTGTGGGAATAAAAAAGACATGATACAGAAAGCGCATCTAATTGTCTTTTTTATACATTGGAGAAAAAGAACCAAAGGAATGGAATGGATGGAAAAAAAAATTAATGTGCTATAGTACATTACATCAAAAATTGCAGTTTTCAAGAGTTTAAGCTACATGTCTTGGGGATTAGAAAACAAAGGTTTAAGGAATGAGTCCATCCAAAAGTGATATTTTAGTAATGAGTGGGATTCTTATGTCATAATTTCCAACTCTATTCCTGTCCAAAGGGGAATTGTAAGTGTACCTGTCCACCTTTGCATGTTCAAGCTTCTCCTATTGCTTTCCCCATGATATAAAAGAAAAAAAAATCCAGCAGCAGGGAAAGTGGGAACCCTCATGATAGTCAAACTAAAGGCTCATCAACAGTCTGAGCATTAAGACTGGGAATTTTTAAATTTAAATGGGTCCCAAGGCAGGCTACATAATAAAAAAACTAATCTCAGGCTTCAGTGCCCACTTTTAATCTGAAGCAATCCCGACAGTACTTCTCTTTTGCCACAGATGTCTCAGTCTTCCATGGTGAATGCCACCTAGCATCATTTAACCCAAAACACTGAGGAAATATTATGAATAAACAGATGTCACGGTCCCGCTTCTTTATTCATGGAGAAGGGGTAGGACCATGAGGACCACCCTGTGCTGGAGAAGAGGTAAGGAGGAAAGCTGCCTTGAAGACATCTGAAAAAGGCAATTATAAAAAAAAGAACATAATTGTGCGGGCCTCTCCAGGGGGCCTTGAGACCAAAGTTGGGCTTCACTATTATAATATATTTACATTATTTGGTTAAGTGAAAAATTGTAAATTTTGTAATTGTCTGCATAATTATTAGCATGCCCCCAGACCTGTTTTCAGGTAGTCTAGTATATTAACACTGAGAATACAGAGCGTTGATTGTAAAATGGTCCTTATTTATTCTTGGTCAGAGTATGACAACCCAATACTTCTTGTTGGTAAGTGCTTTGGGTCAGAACAACAATTTCACTTTCTAGTCTTAGGAGAGACTCTGGTTATAGGATCAAGAAGTTTTTCATCAAATGAGGAAAAAGTATGATGGTGTGCTTAGAAATAATAAAATCCAGCTGTGTGAAGAATAAGAAAAGTCAAGGCGCTGAATTCACAAAGCTAAAACACCAGGATAAGGATCTTTATTTTCAAAAATGTGACAGCTATTTTCACTTGTGCCCGATATTATTTGAAAATAATGGTCACATGACTAAAAATAAAGATCCTTATCATTGCGTAAGGTGCTGTGAATAGAGCCTGAAGGAAGGAAAGGTGTTGTCAAACTGATGATCGATACAAGACAGACTATTCCTTTTAATGGCAGAAAGAGCCTACAACCATCTTCTCTGGGTAAACAAAACATAAATGTCAGTTTTTCTATGATTTGTTGTATGCAGAGTAAAAGGGAGTATATGACTCACAAAATGTCACAATTTAAGTTCTCAAAGATGATGTTCAAATTTCTGGGTACACATTTGTTCTTAATTTTCTGCTTCTTCTGCTGCTGTAGCATTGACCCCCGAAGGAGCTGCTGGAAATGTTAGGTTCTTCTACCATTTACAGTGCTGCCCGACCCTGTAACTGGATTCAATAATACACAGACACACCGATAGCGAACTAAGTAACTGTTGCTAACTTAATGCATGCACACTCTTGTCACCTTGCTTTCAGTCATGAACTTGAACTCTCTGATCATCTATTGTTTTGCTGTCACTGGATGCCGCAGGCAGTCTGAGCCTTCTCATAGATATTCTCATGTAGATTCTTTCAAAAATGGTCAACATAACTGTTGTGAGGTGCAGCCAATGGCCCATTAACAGAATTGCCAAAGGCCACATTCATTTATATTTTTTCTGAACATGAGCATGTAATGTGAATACTCTGTCACATCATGCTTCATACTGTTGTGGGCATGAACCACTGTTGATATTTGCCTACTCCAGTGTTGTTTATTTTCAGACTTGAGTGTCCCCTACATGTTCAAAAGAGTACAGAAGAGTCCCTCTTGCAGGGATTAAAGGCCCACATACACAGTCCAGTCCTGAGATTCCACCCCCCACACAGTGACCTTTCAGTATTACACTGCCACTCTCTGTCTCCCTTTGTCACTCTGAGTTCAGTGGGTGAGGCTTAGTCTCCCCTGTTGTCAATGTTGTGCAGCTCCTACCTTAAAGGGACCCCTGCCTTGTTCTTGATTTTGTATTGTAGAGGACAAAGGGGCAATGTCAGACCTCTGCAGAAAGAACACTGCTTCCACCCAGAGAGCAAGGGCCCTTCTCTATAGCGTGCTGGGAGTATACATGCTTTTCTAAGCAGACTGTGGCTACTTTCTAAGGAAAACAAGTTTTAAGAACCCAAAAGTGATATTTTTGTTTTTGGCAGATGAGTTGATGAGAAGGTGCTTGGCGCCTTTGCGGAATCTGTCTGTGCAGAGAGGTTTGAAATTTCAAGTGTCAGTTTCGTGTCCTCCCTGAGAAATTAAAGTGCCAAACAGGGTACTCTTCGCCTGGGCAGTTTGAGGGACTGTACTGTGGAAACCCCGTGGGATAGCAGGAGCACTAATAAGTCTCTGTGTGTGGACAGGGAACCAAGCAAATAAACCTATGGACTAGGGAGGCTGTTCTGGGGGGGCTCTAGCTCACCCTCAGGGCTCATATCTGAGAAACTATGAATTAAAAGACCTAAGTAAGTTGAGGTAGTAGGCCTGGGCCATTGACAATTGGACAGACCCTACGGCCATTGACGTGGGTTCTCTTTCCTAGCCATGATTAGGAGGTGGCCTTCCACTTGATTTGATCTGTGCTTGAGTTGCTGTGTCTGCACACCTGCTATACCTGTTATGGAGTCCCTTTCTCTCTGTTGAGTTTATAATTTTATATTCTAGAGAATACAACAGGAAATGTTGTAGTGCCCAAAAACTTACAAGTGTTACTATGGAAAGGAGTTTTTTTCTTGGGAATACCTGGGACATAAATGCTGGAGGTTAGCTCAGGCCACACGGCTCCACCTAGAACTACAGTATTAGTTTGGTTGGACTAACCATATAATGGCTGTATGTCATTGTTGTGGAATCTTTTTACTTTAAAATAAAAGCTGATCATCTTGAATGTAGTAGACATGTACATTTCATTTCATTCTGAATGGATATTCGTACAAATTCTGTTAAATTCAGGTATTTTTTTATTACAGGTATTTATATAGCGCCTACGATTTATGCAGCACTTTTACATAGAGCACATTCACATCAGTCCCTCAAGGCACTTACAATCTAAAGGTCCCTATGTCACATGCATACATAGAGGGACAATTTAGAGAGGAGCTAATTAACCTTCCAGCATGTCTTTGGAGTGTGGGAGGAAACCGGAGTACCCGGAGGAAACCCACGCAAGCACAGGGAGAACATGCAAACTCCTTGTAGATAGTGACCTGACTGGGATTTGAACCAGGGACCCCCAGTGCTGCAAGGCAGAAGTGCTAACCACAACCCACTGATGCATCCGAATCTCTGAATTCTAACACGTCCGAATGTGAATGAAGCTGAATGCTCGCATCCGTCCAAATTTCGTTAACAACCAAACGAATTTGGATCTGAAATACGAAAAATTTAAATTAAAAATTAAAATGAATTCAAAATGAAACAAAACAAATTATTTGAGGTGTTACATGTCTAAAATGTATGCATTTCCTTTATACTCAAATGAGAAGTAAGAGGACACAGGTTTCACATTTTGTGGCAAAACTATTTTGTTATATAAGCAGTAACTCAAGTGGGCACCTAATGGTTCTGAATACATAATGCTTGATGTTTGGGATTCATAGTGCCATTTGATATCACTGCAAAACTGCAATGGCTGCAGTATTTACCTGCACTTGTGTTACGATTATTCATGCAAACCTTCAGTGACCAGCATGTACCAGATCTACTTTTCATAGTGAGTTACAGAGCCACCTTCTTACTATAGCATGCAGAATAACTCTTGACTACTGCCCAACTTTTTGAGTATATTTTTAGAATACTGATATTAGCAACACTTTACAGAGTACATGGATACATTCATATTTATCATTTTGAATGAGAATACTAAACCAGCAGGCACCTGTTAGCACATACCATTTACCTCTACACTAGTCGTTCTTGTGCCACTTGGATCACGTCTGCCATTTCTCCACTTCTTGCTAGAAGAAAGCATGAATGTGGACATCTCACTCTGACAGTCTGACAAGTTATCAACAGGTCCCTGCATTGCCACAAGGGAACGTGCACGTTATTTGCCATATAGTGACAAAGTAACTTTTCTATTTCAATAAATGTTGGAAAAATACATTTTTATATTAAATAGTTAAAGACTTAGAGCTGACAAATCCTAGAAATTAAAGTAGAATGTAGTGAATAATAGCTATATCCTTGTTCCTCAAACACAGCTGACTTCCTGTCATACTGCAAACTGTCTCCTTTTGTATAACATGTCAACTACAGCAAAACAATAGATTGCAGACTAAACTAGGCCCTTCACTTTTTAGTGACTTGAGACTCGAAATCTCCGAAATAGTTATTCTGTCACATTGTACTGAATCCTCCATTGTTTGCCCTCTTACCTCTATTTTCTTGTTCATAGCAGTGGTGCAGTGTGTTCAAAATATAGTATATTCTAGTCAAAAACTCATTTTTTTTTTTAGGGAAAGGGTCTATCATGTTTTATTGCTGTCTGCTGTCCCACTTAGAAATTCACCTTCTTTGTCTTGGTGGTTTTTGTTACTAGACCAAGAACTGACAGGAAATAGGTAATTACGTTTTCACTGGAACAGGAGGTGGGGGAAAACCTAAAATGGGGACATGTTCCCCATGGTCCCTGTCGGTGTTGTAAAATAGTCACCGGTCCAAGCTCACTCCCATGATGGACTACAATGTCACGTTTTATTTACTAATTTGAATTGAGATTGTAGTCCATCACAGGAGTGAGCTTGGAGCGGTGACTACTTTGCAACACACATGTGGAACAATGGTAGCCACCCTCCAGGAGGAAAGACAGTGTCAGCAAAAATTCAAAGATGATTTTTGTTAACAGGTAAGTTATTGGATGCATTTGTAAGATTTAACGTCTGAGTTTAGTGTCATTGCAGTGGAATACAGTTCACAGTTCAGTGACTGCATTCCAATTGGCACCAGTGTTAGACTGTGCTGCCCAGTGCACTCCAAATTCAACAGACCAGGTCAGATATACCGCCTCTCTTCCTTAGTGAGACAAGACTGTGTAAGGACACTTGTTATATCGTGTGTTGTTGTTAGAAATTGTTAAAGTGATAATAAAGTCAAACTGTTTTAAGCTATTTCAAACGTTTTAAGCTATCTTACAAAGGATGCTGCTCCTCAATGTTTAGAAGTTTTAGTTTCCTGCAGAATCAGCTGGTTCTCTGAGCACTGCCCCTGCTATCCTGTTTTAGGGTGGCTTCTTACCATTGAAGGGTCCTATGGAGCCACCCTTGTGTGTGCTAGTAAACTGTGTGTACGAAACCCACAGACTTAGAAGGGCAAGCCATTTCCCTCCTCCCACCTGCCTTTTCCTTCCTCCAAGCTAATAGATAGACAGCTGCTGAAGACTGTGCCTTGTGAGCTTGTACTGGACAGGAAGTTCAGGGAAGCAGAGCTCAGAGAGTTGGAGTCAGATGTTAAGAAACAATGACTATGAGTGTTTGGGTAAAAATGTAAAGACATGCTTTGCTGTGCAATGTTTATTTCTTTGATCTGGATTGATTATTAAAAAAATAATTGAAAGTTTAATACTACTTTAACTAGAATGTCAGGTGCCACAAAGATTTAGACACAACATTTTGTTGCTTAAAAAAATAATTTTTGAAATCATAAAAATAGGCTTCATTTTTATTCTATATTACAAATAAAGATCACATTGAGAGCAATTACCCCATATACTGTAGCTGTTCATAATCCCACTATACTGTATATAGTGCTATCAGAATCAATAATTTGTGTTCATACAGCTGGTGGGGTCGATACTCAATGTACGCATTTCTCAGACTGTTGGGATCTGAGGCATTGTCGCAAGCTTATTACATTTTTATATACTAGAAATATAAAATATTACATTCATGAATATATAAATAGATGATACATATTTATATAAACATATAGGAAGTTAATATAACACATACATGAACATATGTGTGGTAGATGGATAGGAAGTCACAGCCACAAACCAGGATACAGGATAAATTAGGAGGTGATGAAGGAAGGGTTATATGAATCTGCAGTCAGCAAAAACCGTTTGTATCAAGGGAAAATCTAAAAAAAAATGATGTGAAACAGGACCAGTAGCTATTTTATAAATAGCCCCTGGATGATGATAGATAATAATAATTACTAAGTTTACCTGAGTTACTAGAAAATGAATGTCCTTTAATGCTGGTATATTTTTGACATAAAAAAAACGGGCAGCCAGGGTCAGAAAACATCAAAAGGATAGGGGCAATACTTGTATTATAAATACCTACAAGAACCTTAAACAGGATGTTTAGATTACTAAATATTACCTGGAAAGCCAGAATATATATATCTATCTATCTCTCTAAATATATCCTTTAGTTCAGGTGCTGTAATAAAAACTGGACAACCAGACCTAAAAAAGTAGTTTAAGGAATGGACATAAGCAGAGGTAGGAAATTACCTAATTATAACGGAGTAGAAGTTTATTATTATATACTGTATATAGTCAAATAGTATTTACCCGCAAGGAATATGTTCTTCCATTAGAAAAGGTCCATTTTCCAATTATGTCAATTATTCACAGTTCAACTAGTAGATGTTAGAAAAATTTTAACTAGAATAATATATTAATGTATGCTGCTATGTATAGAGAGCATATGACCTAAAAAAAAGGTCTTTCAATGAATTACCTTTACAGATATATAGGGATGAAGAGTCGTATTCGCACAAATTGAAGAAACTAGAAAAAGAAATCTTCACTGGATGTTCACACTTTATATTGAATTACCTGTAACACTACACTGAGTGGCCAGATTATTTAAACCACCACATCAGTACTTCGTTGGGCCACGAGATGACTCCACGAGATGACTTTGTTGGAACGCCTCGTGACTCCACGAGATGTTGAAAGGTGATGCGAGGAATCTGACACTGCACTGTTGCCCTTCTGCTGTCTTGTACCAGTCTTGCCACTCTCCGTTCTGCCCTAACATTGACTAGTCGCTGACGGCCACAATTCGCACGTTCAGACACAGATTTTCGGCTGACAGTCCAGTTTTTAAACACTTTAACAATGAGCCCCTCTTGAACATTTAACGAATTCTGCTGTTTTGCTGATACTCGCTCCATGGCTCACGCCAACAATCATCCCACGTTCAAAGGCTGTTAAATCGCGTTGTTTACCCATATCTTCAGAAAACAAATCACTTCTACTGTCGTGGTAAACAACCTGCTTCCCTATTTATAATGGTCTGGCCCTCTAGCAACTTCAGCGCGAAATTATAGCTAATTATAGCTAATTTGCCTACAACGTCAGGTGGTCATAATGTGTTAAACTGGCCACTCAGTGTATAGTACAGGGTTAGGGGACCTCGGCATTCCAGCTGTAGTGAAACTACAAATCCAATCATGACTCTGCATGTGGAAGTCATACCTGTGGCTGTCAGAGTCTTGCACTGCTTCTTGGGACTAATATTACCTTAACAGCTGAAGTGCCGAGGTGGCCTACTCCTGCTGTTGTTACCGGTCTCAAACATGGGAGTACAGCCAATAATTGTAGATTATTGAGATGAGACCAGTTATCATTTGGTTATGTGCTTTCTCTTTTTACTTTCCCTTTTTTTTTTACAGTCAAGTATAACATTTTGATAACAATTATAACAAGTGCACCTTTAGCCATATCTTTAAAATAACAACAACCTTACCTTTATAAATGTTTAGTGATGACAATCTACAAACACAAACTTCTAGATAATTGCCGGCTTTGTATTCTTTGCATTCCTTATTTCTCTTTTCTTCCCCAGTCTTCTGACAGTGGCCATGTTTACTAGCTCTCCTATTACTTCTTCGATTTCTGGCACATGTGACTAGACATGTGACCATGCACATAATCTCAGGGGAGGAAAATGCCTTTCCCTGAGGTCTCGTGAGATTTCCCACCAATGCTCCGCAGATGACAAGGCAATCCCAGTGTGCATTGCATTGGCAAACTGAAGTCATTTTGCCCTTTCAAAGCAGGAAGTGAATGCTCTGCAAGTGTAAATATTCCAGATTTACAGCATTTTACACCTGACATGCCTATGTTATTATTAATCATCATGCATGGAGGGATGCATTGGTAGAATTTGATTTTTGATAATAAACGTCCACTTTAACAAAAAAAATGTTTCAGGTTCACAAATAATTTGTTATTAATGTGCTTGTTCATAATTTCAAGTTGCATACGCAATTCCAGACCAGTTATCATTTGGCCATGTGCTTTCTCTTTTGAGGCCAGGTTCACACCTGGGTGATCCGGGACCGCAAGGTTTCATGCACGATTGCGCGGTCACGGAATCGCACACACTTGTGGAACTTGTTGCACAGCCTCACAGAGAAACACAAGCACATAGTCAGATATGCATGCTGCACATGGCTTGGAAAACACAGTATAGAAGCCACAGCTTTATTCTCTACCTTATTCAATGCAAGATATATACCATAGATACTGTATAACAGAACTTATAAACACTGCCATCCAGTGACCGAAAATGTATACAGCAGTAGTTATTGCAATAAACACAGTAATATGTATTCTATCGCACACCACTGCCGATCGCGCTGGCGGTGCCATTACTTTCCAGGGCAGATTGAGCAGTTTCCCACCGTGATACCGCCCATGCAATCTTGCATGATTGTGGTTTAAAAAACCCATGCTGTGCATGTCCACAAAAAAGGTACATGTACTTTTGTCAGCGATTTCCACATGGTTGTTACCACATTGAAATCAATGGGGCTGCGTGGCAACTGCTTTATGCACCTGCACATGATTGCATTGTCGCCGAAGTCTGCACCAGCCCTTACTTTCACTTTTGACCAGAACTTCTCTTCCCCTCCCATTTCTGCATCATGTGCCACCTTCAGGTTGCTGACAGAACTACTTTTACATAACTCAATCTTGAGAAAAAAAAAATAGTGTGGGGTATATACTGTATATATTTAATGATTCCCACAATCTAAATTCCAGTCCATCACACTATAGCATGACAAAAGCATAAGAGCTGGAATATATCAGATAAGGAGATAAGTCTTAGAGTAAATAAGGATCTCAAATAGGGCTAGGTCGCTGCTTACCAGACTGCTCTTCATCAAAATGCAGGATCATTACTCTAATAAAGAGAAAGGGGGAGAGAACCCACCACCGAGGCTGACGTCTCCTCCGTTTCCTCATCTAGGTATCTCCAATACCTGAATTTGCTGAATTTGACTTATAATC
>NW_017307064.1:268405-321723 GCF_000935625.1 Nanorana parkeri | reverse complement strand
AGGAGTCATATAGGTATGATGCATGCAAATGGGCTAACAACAATATGCTGATAGGAGAAAAGCAGGGGTGGACCGCTGCTCCTTCACTCTCCAATCACAGGCAGAGGGCAGGGAAGCGACCTAGCTTTTTTTGTTGAACATTAGCAAAGAAGAGTCGGGTCACCGTCCTGGCTGTACAGTCTGGCATGTAAATTTGGAGCCGGTGGGATATAAATACAAATCATTTAGCACTTAAAGCAGCACCCATACTGTATATTTATATTCTAGCTGTATGACTTGCAGTTTGTTAAAACATTTTACATAGATCAAAGTGTTTTATTAAACAAAAAATCCTTTTTAGTTTTCTGTATTTAGTAGGCTTAACAGATCTAGGGCTGTATATCAAACTGACATAATGCAGTACTGTTTTTTACTTTTGCAGCCAAATTAGGTAACAGCTATTTGTTACATGTTCTAAATGTTCCCAATCACATTGCATAACGTTAAGTGACACTAAACTCAGGAGTTAATTCTTAAAAATGCATCCAAGTACCTTAACTATTAACACAAATGTATGTTATTTGTGTATCACTCCGCTAGATCCTCAAATCATCTGTGAATTGGTGCTGACACAGCTAGAAAGCTAAGAACATTTTTTTTTGCATTTATCTTTCCTTATACTTTGGGGGTTGCCAAATTTGGCTGCAAAAGTTGAAATACACTTCAAGGTATATCTTAAGTATAGTTATTCTTTAACTCCTTCAATCCCCTCCCCATACCATCAATATCCCCCACTACAGACCTTAGTGGGCAACCTGGACAAAGGCCAGACAATGGCTCCATTTGGACCTCCTGTTGTTAATCATCCAACAGAGAAACTATCTACTTGCAATCCTGTGGGGTGATCTGTAAAAAATAAGTCAAGGCAACTGGACTTGCTGTATTTTTTTCTTTTTTTTTCAGATATACCATGACCTGGATTGAATGAGAACCTTCACAGACATACTGTAGGGAGATGACTTATCCATTAAGGCCTATGAAGAAAAGCAGTGCCACACAGGACGGGAGTGTAGGCTTTGGGTATTGATCTAAAATCTGTAGCGGTGGCTGTTGATTGTGGGAGAAAGTTAGGGTTAATAGTTTTTCCTTTTGAATCTGTGGCACTGCATCTGTTGCGTCATCTGCTCTGGCAAGGGGAAGACTCTTGTGACTTCAGGTTTAGGTAAGCATAAAATATACATATATACAGTATGTATATATATATATATCTATATATTATATATATATATACACACACACAGAATATGAATGCTTTTTTTCCAAAAGCTTTTTGAGATTTGATCATTCTTTGTTCTGATTGCTTCACCATGTACTTTTACTTTTCTAAGGAATTTACTGTTTGGTTCAACTTGTCCTTTCTGAAATTGATTTCTAAATTGGGGTTAGCCTTCATTAGAATCTTACGAGCAAGGTTAGTGTTACAATGGGGAAAGCAGCATGGTATGTATTCCTTTAGAAGAGGATGAGTATTAGGGAATATTTTACCAAAAAAGGAAACTCCTATTGCAATAAAAAACTAAAATGTGACATGTATCTCAGAGAAGACTTCTGGGAAAAATAATGAGCCAATCATACAAACAAGAAAGCCAATCCCTAAGAACATTCTGTAACACTACCTTTTTGTTTGTGCAGACTGAAAATGGATAGGTGATTTTTAATAACATGAAATAACAAAATAGCTTGTGTAGCAATTATATTTTTTTTCCATTTTATCTGATCTCCAGCTGGATAGCTACACAATTTAATTTTCAGTTTAATGCAAATAATAGGAAGTGTGTTACCTGACAAACTTTTTGTAATTGAGCTTGACTAATCATGCTATTTGCAAAATGCTTCAACACTGCCTAGACAGGCTAATACAAGATTTGACTGCTGAAAGAGTATGCAGACCCTATAGCTGGCCATACACTGGTAGATTTCCATATGAGTGGTCATACTATTTCATATAAACAAATCTTTTTAGAACATTTAAAAATACTATCAGAAACTTTAAGATTTTCTTTCAAAATTTGGTTTTAACATTTGATTTTAAAATAAATGGAGTTTTCCAAACAAAAACCACAATCACTGTTAGAATTTGAGAAAATCTTTCCATCCTGCTCCTTCAATTTTTTTCGTCACTGCACTCAAAAACTATTGTAGATTTGACCCCATTAAACTATTAGAAAATCAAACAAGCATTCCGAAAACACATTTTGTTTGAGCGAACTTCTACTAGTATATGGCCAGCTTAACAATGAACCTCTCTTATTCCATCTCTTTTGGTATTTTAAATATGACATGCATATCATTTGTTATATCTGTTTGATATATGCAAAAATATATGTTGATCTTGACAGAAGCCTTTTGAGCTGATAACTTCCTGTGCTTTTTGCCTTTGCTGCTTGTTATTATTGCATTGTTCTTTTAGGACTACAGAATTACGCCCCTCTGTATTATGGACAATAGGAGAGGTGTTGGGGTTTTACAGGCCTATCTTATTTCTGTTGTTCTGATACACAAGAGTAAGTGAGTGTTGTCATCCTAGGACTGGAAGTTACCAGAAAAAAATCCCTAGGTGAAAATAGAAAAGCAGCTAAAAAAAGAAAGAACACTAATGCAGTCATTACATCTAAGAACTAGTAAACTGCAATATGATACATTTTTATTTTTGGGTTTAGATATGCTTTAGGTTTCCTAATTGTACATTGATGAGATCCTCAGTGTAAGCCACCTAAAAACCTTAGCCAATGCCTGAAAATGTGGTGGATGCACTGTACTATGCAGAGCCACACCAGTCTGGTAGCTGTTCCTCCTACATGTGTGGTCAGCATGAGCAAGGATGCATACTTACATTGGTGGTCAGTGTTAGGAAGAATACCAGCTTACATTGGTGGACAGTGGGAAGAAGAAGGCATTCTTCTCCCTCTGACCACAAATGTATTATAGTGCTGGTCAGTAGGAGACCAATACTAACAAAATTCTGACAAATTCCTGTCTCAGAGAGATGATGCAACACCAGTTCACTATTTAACCATCAGCTGGTCCATTTAGTCTCCGCTCTTGCGTGTGTTCAGATCTAGCAAGTGCTCTGCTGTTGTACCTGTTCTGTATGACCCTGGCTCTGGCTAACTGATCTCTTGGTTCCTGACTCCTGCTATTGTTTCCAATCATCCTGCTCACAGTGTTCCCTGACCTGATTTGGCTGACTACCTGCTTTGGCATCTGACTTCTGGCTTGGCATCAACTACGTCCTGGATTTCATCCATTGTTATTTGCCATTTTTATTTATTGTTATTTTTAATAAACTCCTTTATTTTTAACCTGAACTTTAGTTTCTGTCTGGTTTTTGGTTCCCTAACAGTAGGACACAGTCCTCCAGCACCCAAGGTAAAAAGTGTGCAGCCCTTCCCTCCTTAGTTAAGGCTGATTGGGATTACACATCAGCATAAAAAAGTGACCAGGCCAGAGTACAGAAATTACAGCTGTTGTCCTTTTCCACCATTTGTTCTATTAACCTCCCTGGTGGTATGATTATGCAGGATTTTAGCATGCCAAAGCGGTACATTGTTTTTCATGGCAATTTGTTTTATATTGTAGGCCTGTAATTCTTAGTAAATCTTAGGAATAACTCACCTAAATCTGTACAAACAAGAGTCCAGTAGACATCCCGGGTATGATAAAGTTTGAAACATGAAATCATAAATTATAATATAATAAATAATTATAAATAATTATAAGAAATTATAATATAATAAATAATTATACAAATTTATAATATAATAATAATAAAAAAAATGGTCCAGTAAATGGGAATTCTTGGGGCGCTGCCTGATCTGTACCACAGTCAATAGAGTACCAAGTTCGCACATCACTGAGCTCAGTCGCAGAATCTTCGCTGTCGTCACTTTCAGTGTCTGATGACGAATTTCCCAACGAATCGCTATCACTCAATTCTGCAAGTGGTTCTAATTTACTATCGCTGTTTTCTACCTCGTCTAAAACCGCTTTTGACCTAAAGGGACGCTTTTTGGATGCCATGGACGTTCTCAAGTTTCCAGTAAAAGTGCAGGCAGGGCTCAGGACAAAGCTCTAGGGACAAAATTGAAGTGAAATAGTTTGATAAATATACTGCATGTAATTATAGCAGATTGCATTGTATTCTGTGTAAATGTCATGTTTTCATTTTTGAATTTCCCACCGGCTCCGCCCCCCGCTGTGACACCCGAAAACGAAACTGAAAGCCGAATGCCGCACACAGCAGAGGACACCGCGGGCTCGCAGGGACAAGGTAAGTGACACTTTTGTGCTATCCCGAGTGTGGCTCGGGGTTACTGCTTTTGGTACTGAAAATTAACTCCGAGCCACACTCGGGAATACCACCAGGGAGGTTAAAGGCCAGTGTGTTTTCATTTTTTTAGTGGTTTCTTTAAGACTTTGATTGCCGAATGTTTTAGGAAACTAAACCAGCATATAACTCATAAATGCAAATTTTATTTAGCAATTTTTACTTTTATTAAGGTACTGTTTTTGTGGTACAAATCATGGTATTTATCAATTAATTACAGACTAAGGAAAGATTTATAAAGCAGTAAATGTGACATTCAGCAAACATTCACTGCAAGTGAATCTTCCTGGGCAATGTGCTTTCATATACAGTGAATGATTCACTACCACTGAGTGTTACAGAAACAACTTTATAAATTTGCCTGTTAAAAATTTTACATGCAATTGAAAACAAAATCGTAAAAAAGATAAAGGACTAAGGAAAGGGGTTAAAAAGAGGTTAAAGCTGACCTTTACCCATATTTTTTAAAATAACAACAAACTTACCTTTAGAAATGTTTAGTAATGGCAATCTACAAACACAAACGTCTAGATAATTGCAGGCTTCGTATTCTTTGCATACCTAATTTCTCTTTTTTTCCCCAGTGTTCTGACAGTGGCCATGCTGACTAAGGGCAGATTACTAGCGCTTCTTTTACTTCCTGAAAATCTGGCACATGTGACTAGACATGTGACCATGCACATCATCTTAGGGGAGGAAAATGCCTTTCCCTGAGATCTCGTGAGATTATAGATAAGATTTCCCAACAATGCTCTGCTGATGGCAAGGTAATCCCAGTGTGTATTGCATTTGGCAAACTGAAGTTATTTTGCCCTTTCAAAGCAGGAAGTGAATGCTCTGCATGTGTAAGTATTTCAGAATCACAGCATTTTACACCTGACATGTCTATGTTATTATTAATAATCATACATAGAGGGATGCATTGGTAGAATTTGATTTTTGAGTGTATAGGTGCGCTTTAAGGAGAAAATCTAACTATATACATTGTAACCGTATTGTTATACTGCCTTTTCAATTTAACCCTGCGAACACTGTATGCAAAAGCCTTTCATACAGGACAGACTGCCAGGGTTCCTGAGGCACAGAGTTTGACTCGGCTGTCAAACTGACAGCCAAGCCCCACAAATTGCACTAGAAGATAAACTCTCCCAAAATAAGCTATAGGTGAGGTAGGTAATTTTCCTCTGTCCAAGAACTGAGCTTTCAATCACAGCCTCTGGTTTCCTTGTGCAGGCAATTAATCATCAATCTGTCCACAGATGTCACAGATTATATTCTCTTTTTGATGTACCCACAACTATGCAGTGCAAAGCCGTTGCTAACTGGATATAAATAGAACCAATGGTTAAGGTAGGCCCTAATACTATATATTGCTGCTTAATCCTAAAGAGATTGTACAGAAAATGTAACTTGTAAAATTTGTGGTCAAATGAATAGCTGGGATTTCAAAAAAGGTTGACTTGAAAATAAGATAAAGAAAAGTTTCTCATAGCAACCAATCAGATTCTAGTATTTATTAGGTTAGAAAACTAGAGACCATATCTATTTGTCTAGCTGGCTGCTTTGAAAAAGGCAGACACTTTCAGACATCAAGCCCACTTTGTTCTGTTGCACATGGAAATCACTTGAGACCTTGTCTAGGCACAGATAAGTCATCTCTTGTTACAGTGCTGTTTAGGTTAGAGAAAATGTTATTTTTTGCTTGCTACTATTGCCTTAACTAGTGGTAGAAGTCTTTAGGTATGAGAACAAGAGGCCAAACGGCCCTTGTGAATAACAATGTTAAAGGGGTTCTCCACTTTCAGCAAGAGAACTTCCACATCAGAACAGTAAGAAAGTGGCTTTGAAGCATTCCGTGGGTTGGCAGCTGGCTCAGCAATCTTTGTTCTGCAGCTTCAGTCTCAGAAATGTACTAAATTCATTCTCAGAACTGCTTCTTCTGTGCTTTGAAACAGTTGATCAGCAGGGGTTCGAGCAGAGCTTCCCCCACCCATTAGCTTATATCTCACAGGGAAGGGTTTACCATCTTTTTGTGAAACACTGAAATGCAGTTACATAATATGGTATTTTTTTTCTTTTATATGCTTTTTGGAAGTATAAATTACAGCAGGTGTAGAATACAGCAGCTATACAGAGAGGCAGACACTAAGCACACTCTGCAAGGATGCAGTGAATCTACCTAGCTGGGACACAGATAGTAAAAAAAAAAAACTTGGCAGGGATTTTAACCCTCCCACACTCCATCCAGAACTTAAAAGTCTTGGCTATACATATAATTAAATATAAAGCGTTTAAAGGCTTGCACCTATGTTGGCACAATTGAGTAGTGAGCATGTCTGCCTTGCAGCACTGGGGGTCCTTGGTTCACCTCATGGCCAGAACACTATCTGCATGTTCTCTCTTTGCTTGAGTAGTTTACCTCCAGCTACTCTGGTTTCCTCCCACAATCCAAAGACATGCTGGTAGGTTAAAGTGACATTAAACAATCAGATTTTTTAACATAAACCAATATTGTAATGTGTGCCTTACTGTGATCAATGGTAGTTTCCCTTCTCTTTGCTGCTCTTCCTTTTAAATCCTCATGTCTTCTCATGCTTGGGGAGAACTTCCCTTTGCAGCTGAGTGCCTCTTCCTGTAGTGCTGGCTCAGGTTGCAAACCTACACACAGACACCATGGGGGTGATTTACTAACCTAAACACACGGACGCACCAGGTGCGTGTGATTTTCACACAGCAAAATGTATTTATCAACCAAAAAGTCTCTAAAAGCATATTTCCACTAATGCCATATATGGAAAAATCATGCACATGATGCATATATAATGCTGCTTCACAGTTTAGACAAAAATGGTTAGCTCATGCATTTACATTCCTGCATTCATCAACGCAAGCAACACAACATAGAGCTAATTTACACAACATCACCTTGCAATTCATGCTTGGTTTTGCAAAACACACCTGCTGGGTGTGTACACACTACAAAGGTGTTTAGATTCCACCCATAGATCATGCTGGGAGGGAACACACTACAGAGGTGTATACATGTTCGTGGTGTGTTTATAAGGTTAGTAAATCAACCCCCATGTATCCATTTCAGAGACAAGGCAGTCTGCTGCAAAACAGAAGTTCTGCCCAGCATGAGAACAGATACAGATTTAAAAGGAAGAGCAGCAAAGAGAAGGGAAACAATCATGGATTACAGTAAAGCACACATTACAGTATTGGTTTATGTTAAAAAATCTGAGGGTTTAATGTCACTTTAATTTTCTCCTATCTAAATTGGCCCTGTATGGATGTACGATAGGGACCTTAGATTGTAAGCTCCTTGAGGGCAGTGACTGATGTGAATGTACTGTATATAAATTGTTGGTGCTATATAAATACCTATAATACAGGAAATATGTCAGTGCTGCTTTAAATATGTCAAGTAAAATATTATGATGTTTATTTAGATGCAGATATGTAGATGCACAGCATGCTTACATATTCGGTCCTTCAGACCTCTGCTCTGTCCTCTTCTCCCACCATCTCTCCCGCAACCCTTCCGAGAGGTTCTCAGAAGTCCTTTTGGGCCATTGGGTGGCCATTAGTGATGTAACTCCTGCGCATGTGCATAGGAGTTAGATCCTCCTCTCTTATCTTAGAGATGATTGGGCTGAGTGTGTACACTGTACAGTGCATGCGCCATACAGTGTTCACAAAAAATATAAAAAATGCTGGGGGAGACAGAATGAACTTTTTTGGGAGAAGGGACTTTACATGTCTCTTCTGCCAAGAATCACCATTCTCCCAGTGATTTTTCATTTTATTGACTACTTTTTTAAATTGTATCAAAATCCAACAAGAAATTATTATATTGCAGCGTGTCAGTCCTGCATTAATTTATTTTTTTCAGTCTTTTTACTCTTTATTTTCACCAGGCGATACTGTCAGTAACACACTGTGTTAGGGTGACAGTGCTTACTCACTGCACTGTATCTATGAAGGGGTAACATTGTCACCCTAGGACAGGAAATGTGTTATGACAACAGAACACTATGGGAAGGGCTGATAATGCTTCATGACATAACAGTGCAGAGAGCACAGTTAGTTACAGTCTTACTAGATTTCTGGCATGATCAACCGGTATTAACAAAAAGCTTTCAACAGTATATTAAACAGACCAAAAAAGGCATCACATAAGAGTTTATTTTTAGGGTTTATATACACCATAAATCAGTGATGGTCAACTTACTTGATATTGAGGGCCTCAAATGCAGCCCCTGACATGGGCCGCACATAATATTCACTGCATGTAATGCTACAGAAAGCTGTCAGAGACTTGTCCTGGCAGTGCGGACTTCAACTTTATCCCGGGAACACAGACTCCTCATTGTCAGATATTAGAGCATTTATTATGTGTTAGAACAATTAAAAAAATAAATCGTTCTGCTTTTGCCCATCATTTACATTGACTTATAAATCAGATACATTAGTATATAATTAGTTAGGTGCATCCTTTGATGGGCACTTACAAAGCCAAAATAACCAATAAAACATACATATTTAGTTCAGAAAAAAAGGGGTTAGCATGCACCTGTCTTCCTCCTAACCAAAGTTTGAAATAAGTTGACACCCGTCTTGCAGCTTTGCTACCAATTATTGTCTATGTCCATTTAAAGTTTTGTGCTGCTGATTTGGGGAAGTTGACCTAAAGTGTTACCTGTCCATGGTCAAATATAGACATTGGCAGGCTCGATATGAGGAAGAATATTAATACGTAAGAGAATCTGAGAAACATCTATACCTTTGCAAAATGTATAAATGTTCATTAAATGGTGAAGTGTCCATTATGAAATGAAGTCAGAAGCTTGAAGCTAGTAGGAAAACACATTTCTTTCAAAAGTGGCTTTCAAATGGAGTACGAATGTCTCTCAAATCATGAAGGCTTAGGCCTTGCAAGTTCATAATTCCAACACAGACTGAACACATGCAACAGGAGATGGTCAGACACTGCAAACATGCTATAGGAGACTGGGGACATGCTTCAATCACATACTTGAAACATATTTGGTCAGACTCCGCTGCTCTAACTGCCTCTATACAAGTCAACAATTCCACATTTGTGCTCCCTACAACCCTTTCAAAAAATCATTGTGCCACATTTGATATTTAATTTAGCAGGATCCATGTAAAAGATTAGAAAAAAATAAGTGATGGACAACACAGAAAAAAGAAAGAAATTGTAAAACTTCTAGAAGCCACACTAAATAATATTTTTTTTTTCATTGGCTTCAATAAATACCAAAATACGCCACTGTCTGCAGGGCCCCTAAGGGCCTTACAACAAAACATTTGCATATACGATTTTTTTCCTTCTTTTTGAGCAGTGTGACCAACATTTTTCTCTTTGATAAATTCTGCTATTTTCAGTCTAGGCAGTGCTGAGTCACATGGTCGGTAAAAGCTACAGTGTTATATTTTTTTAGAGTCCATTAAAAGTTCTCCATCTTTTCTGCACATGTAAGCAGTTTAATCTCTGTTCCTTTGTCATCAGTAAAGAAGTAATTTTCATACAACAGTTCCAGTTTCTCTTAGTATCTAGTATCTCAGTATCCAATAAAGTAAAACCCACATCTCCAACCATTCTGACAAATCTGATGCCATCTGCTGTACATTTGATAATGAGACACACTTCATTTTCTAAAAAATGATTAGGAGTTAGGGCTTGACATAAATGATAAAAAATGGTACAATATTGGATCCACAAATAAAGTGGACAGAATAACACCTCCAGTAGCACATGCTGATTATAATGCTCTTAATAGAATGTGGTTGATCAATGTTGCTGACAAAAGTGATGGAGCCTTCATAAAATGGTGTCACCATTGCATGGATGACAATACCTCTCACTTAAAGGAGAACTATAGGTTTAGGGCTTTTCCCCGTAGTTCTCCTTAGGGTAACGGGAGGACACAAACTAGCATCCTTCCATCACCCTAAGCTCAGTATACCACAAGCGGGGGAGGAGCACTGGAGCGGGTGAATCCAGCCCCTCCCCTGCCACGGCAGAGAGCCGTGACAGGATCGAGAAGTGAGCAAACGCCGATATGTGTTCGCTCACTTCCCGATCTACTGAGTGTGACAGTCTCATTGTCACAGGTCGGCTAGAACTATGAGGTGAGTGAAAAACACTCACCTCATAGTTCTCCTTTAAGTCAGGGCTTTGTAAAGCACAAACATGGAGGGGGAGGGAGCCCTTTAGGTGTTTTGCTGGTTTGTGACAACCATCAGTTTCTCAGAAGTGAAACAAATGCAGTCCATTGGACACATACATTTCTGCCTCTGAACCACCCAGCAGTCACAGATGAATGAGTTACAATCTGTGCCTGGTGACCATACTCAAGAGTCTTCCTCAGCAACAACAATCTTTCTAGGTAAACATATCTCCTCAGAAACACTAGCCCCTGGAAAGAGAAAACAGAGGGAAAGAGAAGGAACTTCAAACAGAGCAAGCAATTGACTAAATATCTTCTAATAAATGAATACAAATGATTCTGTCCAACACATTTCTTTAGGGATACAATGCAATATAATTGCTCCTCTTACATGATCTTAAATGAAGCCTGCTCAAAACTGTATGATCATCTACAAAATAATGCAAGGGCATATTATTATTCCAGAAGCTAATATTGTCTTTTGCCTGAAGCCTGCTTTTTTTAAAGTCTACAAACTGTGAGTGTTGCTGGAGCATAGGCCCCTTCTATTTGCCTTTTAAATCCCCTAAACTGTTTTTGCTATTCACAGAAGTATTGACTTTTTTTCCATAAAAATAGATAAAGACCTGCACCTGTCATTCAACAAAAGGCTTCTAACACTTGTTGGATTGTTGAATGCCAGAGATGGGGCTTATCTTAGGTGGAAAGGAAAAAAATCAGAGCCAGGCCTATGTGAACAGTGCACCTGGCAAAAAAAGGCTCTTTAGCGCACTGAAACCAATATGTAAAATTGAGACAAGAATTGCAGGTACATTTTGATGCCTGCTCTTCATTAGAAATCATGTAAGGTTCACTTTAAAGATACATTCCATTTAAAAAAAATGTATTTGATTTAAACACAAAATGCATTACAACGTGTAAAACCCTACAGACAATAACACAAGGTTTAGAAATGATTTATACATCAATTTTAACTTAATTTTAACTTTTTGCAAAGTAAATAAAATACAAAATATAAAGTGTTGTTTTGTTATAATATAACCCATTGCAAAACATTTATAGAAAGCCATAAATAAGCATAAGTTACTTATGACTGCATTTTATGTTTTGGAAACTAAAAGAACAAGGGATTGTCAAGGAATAGTGTCTTCCCGAGCTTTTGAATTCCCACACCATACCTTCAAACATTGTTAAATTTATTCATGTATCTCCTATTTTTATAGATGACCTTTTCAAGAGCCAGTGTATTGTTCACTAGAGATTTCTATTTTGCAACTGATGTAATGGACTTCTAGGGAAGGAAAAGGGACTTATATTTTGGAATTATAGTTCTATGTATCTTCCTTTAAAAAAAAAAAAAAAAAAGCCCTGGTGTAGATTTTTAATTTGTCCAACAAATTAGATAACAAAAACCTACCACAGCGTTCTAGTATGCTGATAAAATGTGGTTGAGCCAAATGAGATACCAGGATTGAATTACTCAGGGCCCATTCACATCATATTGTTGTGTGTCGCATGATATTGTGCATTTAATGCATACTATCACACAGTGCACCTAGCGTGCATTACCATACACTAGGTGCACTGTGCAATAGTATGTGCTAAACGCACGTTATTGTTTAATTAAAGCAATGTGGTGTGAATGGGCCCTCAAGCCAAATAGGCTGTTTACTTTGCAAAGAAATTTGCACTTTGCACTTTGCAAGCGAAGTTACCCCTTAGTGATTGAGGTGGAGCTCTGATGACATCTATGATCCAATCATTTGCAAAAAAAAATACTGTTTTTTTTTTTTATTTTCCTTGCACTGTATGGGGCATTTTCTGCAAAGTTTCCCATTTACCAAGGTAAGGGAAACTTCTCCTGCAAAGTACAAATTCCCATTGCAAAGTGAACAGCTTAGATGCCTTTAGTAAATCAACCCCACCAAGTCTGATATGGTTCAGAATATGCTTTACACTCTGATGAGCACTCTATACCTATAGTAGAAAGCTTTGCAGGTGTTCAGAGATTGTCACATATGGTGGTAATTAGGGATGCACCAATTCCGTTTTTCTGGTATTGAGTACGAGTACCAATATTTTTTTTCCGGTACTCGCCGAAACCGTATACCGATATCGGAAGTTCCATTAAGGAAGCCAGGCCGCGTGTAATGACTAACTGCCCGGCTTCCCAGTCAGCCGGGAAAATTATCTTCATGCTCCCTCGTCACCAGGTGACGAGCAAGCATGGATCCGGCTTTCTGACTAATCAGGAAGTCGGGGGAAGGATAATGACTCACCGCCTGGTTTCCTGATTGGCCAACAATCAGGAAGCTAGGTGGTGAGTCATTGCACAGCACCTGGCCTCCTGATTTCTACTTGTCACCAAATGACAAGGGAGCATGGAGCTGGCTTCCCGGCCAATCAGGAAGCTGGAGGACGAGTCATTACCCGCCACCTGGCTTCCTGATTGGCCAGGAAGCCGGTTCCATGCTCCCTGGTGACGAGGGAGCATGGAGCCGGCTTCCCGGCCAATCAGGAACCCAGACACTGTTTAAGCCACTCGGCTTCCGGATACCAGAAGTTCCAGTATGGGGATAGTCATCGGGAGCATTTGGGCGAGTACTCGTACTCGCCCATATACTCGGTATCTGTATTGGTGCATCCTTAGTGGTAATATACAGATTAACCATGTTACTGGAGACACTTAAAGATGTATACCACACATATCTTCACAATCATCTTTGGCCGTGGAATACAGAGCTTCAAGCAGCCTTCCTAAATGTGACCAGTCTCAGTGTTGTAAAAACAGAAAACCTGCATCTCGCTATCCCTGTAGATATTGGATACCCCCACTCATTTAATCGGCAAATTTGAAAGTATCACTGTAGCAATTGCAGCCCAGGCATAGTTCCTTCATTGCTTGAGCACTTCCCCCTGCAAGGGGTTTATCATCACAGTCTGTTCAGATAGTGTTAATAATGTGAGGAGACTTTATTGGGTACCACTGTCTGAGATCACTGCAGTAGAGATTTATGGGAGTTGTAGTGCTGAGATAGGAAGAGACAATGTTAACTTATGCAGTATAAACTACAGCTCCCAGTTGGCTTTCACAACCTGGAATGCAGGGTAATCTTCCAGAACTCTCCAGATTGCAGGACATGTTTAAGGATGGGGGCTGACTGGCTGATAGGAACCAGAGACATCACTGCTGCCAGAGAGAAAGCGAGCCATCAGAGGGAGCTCTGTCTGTACTTCAGATCCCTGAACATTGCCACTGGTTATGTGAGAGATGAATCTGCTGCATCAGAGAGAGACACCACAACGATCAAACGATCGGACGCTGCTGTGCCCGTGTGACTGCTGCTTTCAGAGAGGGAGAGACCTGCTTCCTTTGCATCGGAGCCTCCTCATAAGAGCCTACGGAGCAGCCAGCTTGAGGGGGACATCCTTCTCACTGTTGCCAGGGAGGGAGCCATCACCCAAGCCTTTATTCTACAGCAGTGGTAAGAGGCCGATGGCCACCTGTTGTATCTGCAACATAGTTTGGGCCCCAATGTCGGCTAGCCTAGAGTATTGCTACTGGCCAGTAGCGTAGGGAACTGGGGACATTCTGGACTGAGTCATTATTAACCCAGCTTAGTAATAGTCAGTAAGTTTTTTTTCAATCAGTTCAGTACTGTTTAGATAGCCGCATCTAAGGTATAACTGAATACCAAAGATGATTCTATTGCATGCATGTTTATAATTGATATTGTTCTTTATATCCTTCATTTGTCAAAGGCAGAATATTATTTGTTTAGTTAATCATTTATAAAAACCCACAAGGTGTGCTGGTGTGGTGTGGATCCTTTGCAAGTTACATAGTATTTGAGGTCGAATAAAGACGCAGGTCCATCGAGTTCAAACTATTAAGTAGTTCATCACAGAGGTGAGACAGAAGTGCCTGTCATATCCAGCAGCTCCGTTGGGGGCGAGCGCTACACAATCATTTGAGCAGGGAATGAGATTTCTGCACAAACAATGGTATACAAAATGGCCACAGTACTACTAGAGTTGCAAAGAAACCACCTTCGCCAGCTTGTAATTTTTAGAAAAACATAAATAGCCCCAGACTGAAATGGAAATGCCATGTTTACGACATTAAATTACAAAATGGCTTTGTGCAGCAATTCTATGGTATACCAATTTTTTTTCAGTGAAATTAGAAGTATTGCTTCTTTTTTTTCTAGTATTGTAATGAAAATCTTTGTTTGTGCATTTAAGATCCACCACCTAGTATGTCGCTGCAGTTCGCATAGTATCATAGTAGATGTTTTCTTCTCCCTGTTCCACTCTTCATGGATGAGACAATGAAGTATGCTGTTTACATAATGTAATGGCAGGTGTAGGGAATAAATGCAAAAGCGTGAAATAGAAAGACATTTCCTTAATAACTACACTGTTACTAGACTAGTGACACAGCTTGTGCGTCAGCAATCAGCAGAGAAATAGCATTTATGTACAAAGCCGCATGGTTTATATTACTCTGCTAATGGAACACCTAATGTATCATGCACATTGTGCATCCAAATGATGTGTGTATTCTTGTGTAATGCAGTTTTGCTTCTAGCAATAGCACAAGACATGTTATATTTTTCAGATTTGATAGTCCAGTTGGCTGAATAAACAAGAAGCACATATCTGGGCTTTCATTTCAAAAAGGTCATTGATTTCAAGATGTATTATGATATTATTTAGAATTATTACATCTCTAATAAAAAATGGCCACAATACCTGTCAAATGGAGAGCCATCAATTAAGTACGTATTTGTGGTATGCGAATACAAAGAAATAGGAAGAAGCGAATATACGGTCTACAATTCCATATTTCTATTTATGTTCATTCCAGATTTCTTGAATTGTCAAGAAACAAACCTTATAACATGGCCCAGGGTTGAAATAGTGATGAACAAATCTGCCTGGGTTTGATTCATGGCCAGTTTCATGACATGACCTCAAAATGTTTAAAATACAACTGTTTCCTAAAACCCATGAAAAGCCTATGTGGTAAGGTTTTGATGTAATATTTGTTTATTTTGTGGGGCTATAAATAAACTATTGTCAAAAAAGAGAGAAAGGAAAAAGGAAGACAGGCATTAAAATAGGGGACATCAATGGCAATATTAAAAAAAGAAATAAATGTGCAGCAGGAAAAAGGCCTTCAAATGTGGCTTTGAGAGACAGCATTAACATATTTGACTGTGGAATTTTTTTTTTTTAACTAGCCTACATGCAGGAGCATCCCAATCTGATTAATTTTATTAAAACAATAATAATCCTTTTTTTCAGCCAGTTTTATCAGTGCGCATGTATACTTGAGGACAATTATCTTCTAACTGCTCACCTCACCCATGTATAAAACTTAGGTTTTGGGAAAGTTTAAAAGTCCTCCAGAAAGCTTGCTCATCTGCTTTCTCCTCCACTCCAGCCCTCCTCTTCCTTGGCCTAATAATGGCAGCATTGAGCAACACTGACACACATGCTGAAGCCAATGTTATCTCCAAACTGAGTCCGCACAGCTTGGCACTGAGGGGCATTTTTCAATATTGTTACCCTCTGCCTGTAAGTGGATAAGGGAATGTTTTGTAATGTGGTTTATCTTCTTTTCAACCATGGACAGATGAAGAGCATGCTAATAATTTTTCATTATTTTAATTACATTTTAACATTTTAATTGAATTATATTAAAGAGAATGAGAATTTCAGTATATTAGGGATCGCTTATATATGTGATAACAATTGTAGTGATTAAAGGTTCTACTGTAACTGTTGTTGTTAGTATTATATGTTGGTTTTTTCGTTTATTTAAAGTAAAAAAACCTAATACAGCAAAGGGCCATAAAAATAAAAGGGACAGGCCAAAATGCTTTTAGCCTAAATAGGCCCCAAATTCACCTCCTCAAAGGGGGCCAACACAGTACAGGTCTCTGGTAAAAAATCTCCAAACTCCCCAGAGCCTGTCCTTGTCCCCAGGCCTGGTCCTTGGGATATGCAAGCTGTGGGCCATGGCAAAAGGGGCGCCAGGCAGCCGCCACAACTTGCTGTGACACAAGCTGCAGGCAGGCCCAGATTCCACACAAGGCCATGGCCTTGGGGCAGCAGGGAGTAGAGGGGCGGCACAGCCTGCAGCTTCTCCTTGGATCCCCGCTGCTCTCCCCCAACTGTATGAGCAGAAGCAGCTAGGATCCGAGGAGAAATGGAGCACTGAAGCCGGCAGGTGGAGGGGTGGTGGAGGATGGAGCGCTGTCATCAGGATGGGCGAGCAGGGAGAAGATTGCAGAGACCCCAGCTGTCAAATCCAGGATGGCCGAGCAGCTCCTGTCACTTTCAGGATGACTGAGCAGAGGATCAGTAAATATGTGAATTATTTACCAATCCTCTGTGTTCAGCACAAACACTGGAGTAATCGCTGATCACTCCAATGTTTGTAAACAACTGGGGACACATAGTACTATGTGTCCCTAGTTATGATTGAACAGGAAGTGCTTTACATCACTTCCTGTTCATTTATGAGTTTCTGAATGGGTGGAAGCATCTCAGTACAGAGGTTTTTATCCTTTTATAACTGGTTGATAGTAAATAAATATTTACTATCTCCAGCTTGTGAATGAATGGGAAGCCTCTGGTACTTGGTATGGAGTGTTTTCCATTCATTCAGTGCTAAGGCTGCAGAAAAAGAGATTGAGGACTCAGTGTCCTCAATTTCTTTTTCTATTTAAAAAGAGAAATGTCAGGGGTCTAATACGACCCCTGATATTCTACCAAAGCCCCCCTAACAGTTATTTATTTTTATCATACTTTTTAATCCATTTCTTTAGGGCTTAACAAAATGGGAGGCTTTAAATGTAGCGGGTACTGGAGAAATGTGTGGCCACTGAGGGGTGTGGTTACTGAGGGGTTTGGTCACTGAGGGGCAGATTCAAGCTTTTGCGCACAAGGCGCCTAAGGCCGGCCCTGCTAGTCCCATACCTACAGAGCTGCTGTAGCCTCTGCAGCATATTTAGGGAGGAATACCAGTGCATTGGTGTGTCACATATCAGCTTTAGCTAGCATGGGATAAGCCTGCGCCTGATGAAATGACAGAAGCTCTTGCCCTGTGTGGCTTCTTTCCCCCAGGAATTCATGCTGCAGCATTGCATGGCAACTTTTGATCTGGTATTGGGACTCCTGACATGCATTGGTCAGTGAATTAGTAAGCATAAGGATGACAATCCCAGATCATACACCTTTCAAAGTAAACCAGTGATGGCATTTACTATATTTGTAGCTTGACAAAATCTCTTTAAACTCATAGTCAGGTATTCAGCATTGATATTACCTACAGCAACTGTTCCGTGTTGTTTTTTTCTCTTGCAGTGCTTTCTAAATTCTGATTTCTTGTTTTATAGCGGGTGCCTGGAGTGTCTCTTATGCTTTATACAACTCCAAGTCTGGTGTGCAGCTGAATAGGTGGGTATTTACAATCATCAGTTTCATTTAGATGTGGTCCTAGCTTTTTTAAAATAATATATGCAGAGACATTGTAAGAATTGTCATTTTATATTGTTTTATTACTATGTTTTTATTAATGCAAATGTTCCTGCTATTAGATTGTATCAGTGCTCTGTTGTTGTTTGCTAGCAGATGTCAACACTTCTGACATCATGTTATTTTACCAAAATGTAATTTTTAGGCAATTCTTTTGAACCCACCTAGGCCTACAATTAATCCTCACTTACCTATTCTATAATGTATGACAATACAGCTATGTTACAACATTTCCAAATAACTCTGTCAGAAATGTCATTTTTATTGTACATTATTTTTCCATAGATTTCGGTCTTGCAAACCCACACGGCTCTAGTATTTCAGACACGGAAAGCTGTAGTTAATTTAGAAAATGCAATTTTAATCGCCAGGGTTATGTTTATACATTTTCTGGTGTAAATGATGATCCCCTACCTTGTCATTCCATTATACTTTGCCATAAGGCCTTAGAAGAGAGGCGATATTGATGAATGTATCAGTTCAAATACTTATAGAAAGTTCAGTCATGCAAAATGGATAGATGAAAACCGTATATTTTGTTCAACTAGCCTGGCTCAGTAGAAAGGCTTGTTAGCAGCACTGCTGATTTCATCTGGTTTCTATGCATTTTAAATGAATGGAAATTTAGTCTGAGAGTAAAATACACAGATCCACGTTTCAGCTGTGTTTTAGGTAACAAATGGTACATTTATCAAAAAAGAAAAGAAAAATATTATGATTGCAAAATGTCCAAATTAAAGGAAGCCTGTCACAAGAGAGACATGGCGGTTGTCATTGATGACTGCTCTTTTTGAAAATGCTACCTGCCTGGCTGTCATGGTTCTCCTACTGCCTTTCTAAAACATGTAACTTCTAAAGTTTCTCTAACTTTTCACTTTTCTGACATGCCTACTTGTTCACATTATTGACTCAGAAAGCATTGAAGCATGGGTCAGCATAATAGCAGACAAGTAGCATTTTCAGACGTAGGTCAGCAATGGTAGCCCCATATTTCTTCCTTGACATGTGTACTTAGGAAAATACTCTTTTTCAGTTTGGCTTAGTATATATTAAAGTTCTACTCCAACACTTTTTCTAGACTGGTGAGCAGTAAGTAGAACCTCTGCCTGGTTTTAACCCCTTCGTGACTGACGACGTACAGTGTACGTCGCCAGCATCGGGGCTGTTTAAACAGACTCCCGGCGACTTTTGCCGCCGGGACTTTGTTTAAACTTGTAGAGCCGACTGTCGGCTTTACAACAGAAGCGATTCTGGCGACTTACCTGTCGCCAGTAATTCCAAAAGATGTCACCAGCACTCCAAAAGTAGATTCAATATATTTTAATGACAACAGTCATTCAAAATCACAAGTACTTTCGGGGCCACGTTGGGTCCCCGTCATCAGGCTCAGAACCCAACGTGGCCCCGAAAGTACTTGGGATTTTGAATGACCGTTGTCATTAAAATATATTGAATCTACTTTTGGAGTGCTGGTGACATCTTTTGGAATTACTACTTGACTACACGGTGCCTCCGTGGTCGCTACAAGCACCCTATTACAGACATTATCTCCTAGGAGATCCGGTAAGGAGTGCAGGAAGATACACACAATTTTGTTACCTGTCGCCAGATCGCTTCTGTGTCCCGAAGAAGGGGCCGCCCCCCCGCCTGACACCGCCGCCGTGCTTGCCGGGCTCCGTTGCCCCTCCTACGGGCCCGGGACCGGCGTCCTTGGTGTCCGCGGGGAGCTGGGGAGGGGGTCGATGAACTTCCGTTCATCGATCCCCTCCCCGTTCTATGGGACGTTCAGTTCTGGGCTCCTGCAGCCCAGCTATAAGCTATTCTATTAAATTTATCACTAAATTTTGGGTTTTAATAAGGAGTTGCGCTAATATTGCGCAACATAAAAATTTGCAACTACCACCATTTTATTTTACAGGGTCTTGGCATTCAGAAAATATATAATATGTGGGGGTTTTAAGTAATTGTCAGGCCTAAAATTTGGAATATAACATGAAAAAAAATGGAAAAAAGGCCTCAGTCATGAAGGGGTTAATGCTCTGTGACACACTTTCCCCTTCCATAGAAACTTAATTTTACTTTCTGTGTAGTCACAAGGACAGGAAGTGAAGAGAAATCTTTATAGTGAAGATACAGAGAGCTATAATAAGCTAATAGACTTTCTATCCCACAAGGTCTATCCCTCCAGGGTGCCCAAAAACTATAACATTTGTATAACCAGTGGAAGATAAGTGAGTAACTGAAAATAGCTTTTCCTTTAGACCCTTTCATAATACAAAAAAAAATACCTTTTGGGGGTGAAAATGCATATATGACCATAAATATGTATTTACAGGATCCCTGGTGAAAATAAAAGGGGAAGAAAATACTAATGTTGTTGCTAGTTGAGGACAGGTAAACTGCAACATATTACATTTTACTTTTTTTCAGTTAGATATGCTTGAACTTTATTTAACCCTCTTTACCAAATAAAACGCCTAAAATATCTTAAACATCATTTTTTACTTGAGACACATGAAGCCGCACTGACATAAGCACATCAGCGGATGTTAGCCATTATATTTAATAACAAGTGTCTATTATTGCATTGGCAATAACCTCAAATAGCAGTTTCTGTAAATGCTGATGAGACCTGTGCAGTGGATGATGTATTCCAGCCCATTGCTGCATGGAAAATTGCTTCAGTTCATCAGTTAATTTATAATTTTTTTAGATGTCTGGTTGAAATGGTGTGATTTAAATTACATACAGCTTTTTTGGGGATTGAAGTCAGGACATGGCAGGTCAGGCATTCTAAAATATGGAACTTCTTCTGTTTGGACCAGTTCAGTTAGTGTTTTGGATAATTGCCTTGTCGCAAGACCCAGTTTCTTTTCAGTTTCAAGTCACATAGAGAGCATTCTGCTTTGGAATTTGTAGATACAACTTGAAATTAATATGCTTGCAATGATTGCGGCCCTTTTAAGTCCTACATTTAACTTAGTTATCTGAAATCTCTTTTTTTTTCAAGTCAAATTGCACTGCAACAGAATTATATTGTAAGAAGCAGCTAAGTAACATTGTGTGACATTTTTTGTATAAAGGAAGGTTAAGCCCTCACATGAGCTGATTAGAACATCTGAGGTATTGACTGGAATATCTGAAGCCAACAACCCTATTTTCAAGATACCCTGGAGGTCAGCATACATTTTTTTCCATTAGTGGTCTTAATTTTCTTTTCACAGTTGTAGCCGCCATTGAGACTACTTCTGCTTCACAAAAAAGTTATACTGGGCTTTATTAACCAAAATGTCAAAAGGAAGAATTCTTTTCATAGTCCATAGCAGCTATGGACTTTTCATTCCCTTAGTGCATTATGGGAAAAATAAAGAGATTGACCTGATAGGATTCATTGTGCAGCATCAAATTGTATATCTTTAGGCACTTTGGCATTGATTTTAAGGAGCCAATGTGGACTATGAAAAGGTTAATATGGGTGTAAAACTAAGAGCTTAGCAGGCAGGCCATGCTTCTCCAGCTTGCATAGAATCTCCTGTATTGAGCCTGGGCCCTATCAGTGCTCTGGTTGGGGGGGAGCCATCTGTCATGCTAGCTGACCCTGCCTACATCTTCTCAACCGGCTGCTCGCAATGTCTCAGTGAGCAGTTGGGCTTGGGACTAGCAAAGCGGTGCTGTTCTAGGCCAGGAATGTAGGTGTGACATTACATTGTATTTATTTATTTGATTTTATATGCACTCAATCACCAGTCACCAGTCACTGCACCGCAGACCTGCTAAAACAGCAAGCGCTGTGGTGTGGTGATAATTGCTGACTTGAGGTGAGGTGGAAAAATGCAGCACGGTCTGGCAAAACTGCTGGCTTAGTAACAAGTTATTGATTCCTATGTTTTCTTCCATAATAATTAGGTTTTAGTGCATATAAAATCTGTGAGATACAACATTGCAGGACTCCCCGACAATAATTTACAGAAGCATCCATCAGGGGGAGCAGGGGGAAAGAGCAAACAAAGGGCTCATTATTTCTAATGGTTGCTCTGCCTGGTGATCCTTTCATAAAGGTTCCTTTCCTTTAAGGTTCCTTTTCAGGAAACACATTGCATGGGCATAATCCACCATAATCCACCATTGTTACTTTCAGGAGGCCAGTCCAGATCAATGATGTGCAGCCAATGCAGGAAGGAGTGCATGTAGACAGGAGATTTTTTGGCGTTTTGGATAGTGTGTAGAAGGGTTAGGCAATTTGTCCTGGTGACCATTGTGGTCAGAGTTACTTACGCTTCCGAAGTCTTCATGACCCCTACCGATACCAACCTGATGTGTGCCATGATTTTTGTGGTCAGCGTGCCAAATAAGGGGGCACGCTCTAGTGATATGATAAAACCTGGGGAAGGGCGGGAGGGTTAGACGCGACCTCGCCGTGACGTGCGGAGGACCTCCCCGCCACCCCTTTTAAGGGGAGGAGAGCCGCCGCAACTCCTCCCACAAACACGGCCAAAATACCTTGGCCTATTACTTGTCACCAATTCAGAAATTCTACAGGAAATAATACATTTTAAAGTTGTCATGAAATCAAGAGATGAGGGTAAATCTTCTAATAGGAGAAATGTGCATATGATAACTGTCTAAAGTCGAATACACACAATAACATTTTTGGCCAGTTCCTGATGAACCGGCTAAATCCCGTACCGTGGGTGCCGCTGTTGGCACCCTTCCACCCGGCATCCCTCAATCAGCTGATCGAAGGAGATGGTTGGAAAATTCTCAATCGAATGGAGATAACAGCCAATCAGCTGCTAGCTTCACTCACTGTCAGAATACAATGCAAACTTTAGGGATTCCTCGATCAACGCTCGTAAGCATTGATGGACAAATGTATTCTATTTTTTTTCATTCAGCCCCCGGGATGAACGAAAAAAAAAAACTGTGTATTCTCCACTTGAGATGGAAAATCTGTTCACCTTGCCTGAGATTTCCTTTTACGTCCTGTTGTTTTGTCAAGCACAAAAGAACACTTTTCAATGTCACAGTCTGATTTAGCTAAATGGAAAGGGGATGAGGCAAAAAAAGGACTTGGGGTAAGTCTTATTCTTAAGCTAGTCATACACTGTAAGTTTTTTCTCATTCAGCCTTGTGTGCTGAGCAAGAAAAATCATTGGATTCCCCCATGCATGCATCTTCCCTGCTGGCTATTTTATTCTGACAGCTGGTGACTGTGGTTGTCAGAATACCCAAACAGGGACTACAGCTGATTGGCAGAAGTCACTGTTTGGCCAACAATTTTCCATTGACTGAAAAATCGACTTTTGTTGTGCTGGATGGTGCTGACAGTGAAGAGGGTTGTAGGTGGGAACGTGACAAAAGAGACTAGAATTTCTGAATCATGTCATTACCTTCTGGCTACTACTAGTGTGATAAGGACATGGGAATTATAAAAGTGATAGATAAAGAATTCCATTTAAATATTTTGATAAACAGAAAGTCAGATATAACTTTATTTGGCAGGAGTAACACTTTAGTTGGCTGCCTGTAGCAGCCCACTAATAATTACATGCTATATTTATTGATGACCAACTTGTTATGATCGCATTAGCACAAAAACGAAACAGCATTGGCACTGGCTCAAGAAACAAGATGTAGCTTGCCAGCGCAGTGACATAGTTACAGGATTCATTTTTATAATAGGCATGAGAACATCTATCAATGTGATACCATTTAATGGCTAACTAATGGCACAACAGTTGTAAGATTTGGGGAACAGAAATGCTTTTTCAGACAAAATCTACAGAATTAGTTTGTGCCCTAGACCTGCTGTATAATATACATACAGCTTATTGCTTGTTAATGAGAAATCCCTGTCTGGCTAATGAGGTACTTCTTTCAATTATGGTAACCCTCTGACCTCACTGATCTTTTGTGCAATAAAAGGCTCGGCAGGTACTCTTCCAACTCCGTCTGGTTTCTTGTATATTTTTCTCAACACTGTAACAATCTACATACATATCATCTTCCAGACCTTCACCAGTGTCAAAGGTTTTCCCACCATCCAGCTTCAGTGCATGGTTATTGTTAAGACAGGTAAATAAGTATACTGCCTCTCTGCTCTTTCATTCTTCTCCATTCACATCTAACTGGTTTCCAGTGGTACAGCACAGTCAGCTACAGACTAGAAGTTACACCAAACATGGCTTTATAACAAGAGTGTCAAGAAGCCTTTGGAAGAGCGCTGTGTGAGCATCTGCCCATGCGCATGCACCCGGTGTGGTCCATAGAGCCAGGCCTGGCTGTGCGCCTCTGTGCAGATGGGGTGGGCACACATGTGCATGTGCTACATATTTTGGCGCCAGACGGACTATTTAGGCTGTGACTGCCTGATGCTTTGTGCTGAGTGATTGTCAGTTTCCTGCTACCAAAATCCTGCATCCTGACCTTGCTTCTTGATACTGGCCTGACTCGACCTGACCATTCTGCTGTTTTTCTGTTATCCCTGATCATGGCTTGTTCCTGACTCTGCTGTTCGCCTGCTGTTACTGTACTGCGTTGTCCGAACTGCTCTGATCTCAGCCTGTTCCTTGACCATGATCTTGCCTGCTGCCTGGACCTCATCGCCCACACAGTTTGACTCGGCTTCCACCTGACCTTGATCCTGCCTGAAATGCTTACCTGACGTGGGTCTCCTACATTGTCTTCGGGATCAGCACTTCAGCCTGTGTCTTCCAACACTTGTGTCCTTCTGAGCCCTGACACTCCTGTTCTACTATTCAGTGTTTTTAGGACCGGATTTGCAAGAGAGGCCTCCCTCGTCGCTTCAAGCTCCACATGACAAAGAGTCAGCCGAGCCCATTATTATTTTCGAGAGTTTCTGAATGCTATTTGGAAGCAGAGCTATCATAATGGCTCATTCTGGAGTCCCAAATATCATTCTGGGTCAGAGCTACTATAATTGACAGCCTTGCAGCACACTCCTCTCCTCCTTTCCTGCTCTGCCAGGCTACTAATTGGATCAAGGATTGCTGCAATACATTATGCAGCAATGGAGAATGGCACCGGGTATAGAGGACTACAAATTCCAGCAATATATTATACAGCAATGCAGAATACCACCAGCTATAGAGGACTACAAATTCTAGCAATACATTATAAAGCAATTCAATATTATGAAGCTACATACTCTGTTTTGCTCCAGGGTGGTGGCCTGATGTCTCCAGGGTCTCAAGTGGGCTGTGCAGGGTCTTAGGAGGGCTGTGTGGGGTCTCAGGTGGGCTGTGTGGGGTCTCAGGTGGGCTGTATGGGGTCTCACGAGGCTGTGAGAGATCCCGAGTGGGCTGTGCGGGCTCCCGGGAGGCTGTGCAGGCTCTTGGGTGTGCTTTTCAGGGTCTCAGGTGGGTTGTTCAGGGTCTCAGGTGGGCTGTGCGTGCTCTCAGGTTGGCTGTGCGGGCACTAAGGTGGGCTGTGCGGGCACTAAGGTGGGCTGTGCGGGCACTAAGGTGGGCTGTACAGGGTCTTGGGAGGGTTGTGCGGGGTCTTAGGAGGGCTGTGCAGCATCTCACCAGGACTGTGTGAGGTCTAAGAAGGGTTGTGCAGCATCCCACCAGGGCTGTGTGGGGTATTAGCATCTCACCAGGGGTCCGGAGGCAGGCGGCGGGGATCCATAGGAAGGAGGATGAGTACACATGCAGTCGGTGCTGTAAGCAGCAGGGTCACAGGGTCCACAGAAGCAGCAGGGTCCACAGAAGGCTGCTGTGAGTATGCTGGGATAGTGCATTGGGGGTGCCATTTAGAATGAATAGCACTGCATCACACCAATGCACGTAACATGCATTACCACAGAGCACAGGTGTGAATATATATATTTTTTAATTCACAGTAAGATGGGGGATAAAGGAATTTAAAAAAGTTTTTTTTTAAATAGCACCCATTGATAAGATTACATACAACAAGCTGATTTCTTTCATATATACAGTATATCTAAAAATCATTAAAAATACTGTAGTTCCTCGTGCTTTGTGCTTAACAATCACTACTTTTTATGAATGTTATTTACTGACAGTTTGATGTGCTGTACTCAGTCAACAATTTCCAATGTCTGTAAACTCTAACATTCATTGTTAAAGGATGACAGTATGTGGTCAAATTCACTGGCTGTCAGTATATGTAAATTAGGTCTGTAAAATAGGCCCTGTGTATAGATTCTGTGATCAATCATTAGGAGGCAATGCAGATTCTGTCATATCATTGGACAATTAATCCTTTCTCACGCTATCATCCATCTTACACACACCGATCCTCTCCTTCTACTTCCTTAGAATTAAAGGCAACTGGGAATTAAAGGTATATTCATTGCAGCTATACGTTTTAGAGATTGGTTTTACTTTAGATATAGATGCAGGAATAGATTCCTCTAGAATGTTTACTGCTGGTAATGTTACACTATTTTTCTGCAGATAATTAGAAGTTGACATATGAATCTTCATAAGATTTGACTTTGAGCACTATCCTCCAGCAATTATCTACATCTGTAGGTGTATGTTGTTTATTTTGCCGAGAATGTTATAGACAGACACATTAGAGGGCTGATGTAAAATGACTAATTTTCAGGTTATATATGGAAACTTTTCGTAGCATATAATAATGGCCTCCAAAGATACTGTCACAATGGCAAACTATTTTATTACCTGTCATAGTTACAATTATGGCGGCAAAGCAAGTATTTGTACTTTCTATTGTTCTGTATGCCTTCTAGCTTAGTTGCAAAAAAAGAAAGTCTTGTCCAGGATCTGATTTGTTACCTGTCCTGCCCTACCCTCCCTGTACCACTGAGGTATTTCTATTTCCTATGTCCTTCCTGTGAATATGCAGGATAATGTAAGAAGAGAGCAGCCATTTTTTTGATAGTGCAAACCACATAGGCCATGTTGAAAGATAGCTGACCATTCTACTTAGTGCAGTTCACGAGTGCAAGGTCCACCTTGGAAATTAATTGTCCTTAAATTGCAGGGTTTCAAAGTGAACCTGTGCTTAGATTATGCACACTAAAGTATTTACAAGTAGTACAATTACTTTAAATTATTTTAAATTCACCTCTCTAACTATAGGCAATGCGGAAAAACTAATCTTACTGCTTGCCCTCTAAAGTAAACTAAAAGCAGGTGTTTCTAAGCTGTTAGAACTGAAACCTAACTTTAGACTCTTTGTATGATCTTTGAGCATGTGTTACTTCATGGTACAAGCAGAGGTCGGGCTTGTTTTAAAGCTCCCTTTTCTGCTCATTAAGAATATCCAAATATTTTTCTGTCCACAGGTGCACTTTGAGATTAGCCAAGCCTCATTTACATTAGTTAGCATTTTGAGGCAGAAGTGCAAAGACTGATCTGGATTTGGGCAATGCAATTAAAAATATTTAGACTAATATTAAGAAACTATGAGTCACAGGCGTATAAAGTAGCTTACGAGATTGCCAGTCCAGATATGACAGGCACAAATAATATTTTTTAAATCATAAGCAAACATATTGCTTTCAAAACAAGCAAAAAATAAATCCAATAAAAAAGGTTAAGCTTACTCTTTATATTGAATTTATTCCATATTCTGTAAAATGTCAAAAACTACAATTAGACAGAAATTTCACACACCACTCTGTTCATTCGTACTTTGGCCTGCTGTGGTAGGCATTGAAAATCATTTCAGACCCCTACGTGAGAAATCCTTTCATGCCTCGAAATATGCCATACTGTGTTTAGGCACTCAGATATTTGTCTTGTTTATGTTGTACAGAGATAAAAAATCAGTAATCCTGCACACGCAGGCCTTTATCTTACTCTCCCGATTTGCAAAGTGCACTACACATCAGTGGCATGATATAAATGCAAACATATGTCCTGTACAAATACAAAGCTTGGTTCTTAATGCTTCTGCTGAAAATTAGTAAAAAAAAAACTTTAGTTAGGAGGCAGACACATACACGTGTTATGTACAGTGGCATTTTTGGCTTCCTCGCATTCCCAGGCTCTAATAGAGGAGAGTGCTTGAGGGAGAAGGAGGCCTCACTGGAATTTCCTGAGGCAGCATACAGTTTTGCAAGCAAAACATACCCTAAGCACAGATGATCTTTTGTAGACAAGCAGGAGGATATTTTTATTTATTTTTATACATTTGTGTTGGTTTTATTTTTCAGTGGTACATTTACAGTCTTGCAGAGCAGACTTTATGTCGTTTCTCACCATGAGAACCTGTTCTTCCAAGGGCTCAAAATATTCACAAAACACTTGATCATTTTAATAAGAATTTTATGAATGATCCTTTCTTTTCAGGCATCATAGATCATAAATCTCAGATCAGTCGTTTAGCTTTTAAATATGGAATGCATGTCTTTTTTTTAAGGTTTTACACACTATATGGGCGGTTTGTTCTGATGTGTGATACACAAACTATCAAACTTATAAAAAGCTGTTTCAACAGCCATGGCATACAAATAAATAACAGTATGCATTTGATAAGGTGGTGAGGTTTTAAAGTGAACCTGTGTGTTCCTTATGCAGGAAAAATCAACAGGTTCACATCAATGCTTCTCCTCATAGCTGTTTATAATTACCTTTCTTTCCTCCACTCTCTTACCCCCTTCTTGTCAAGTGACACCACTGGTGTGCAGCTTTCACCAATTGCTCTATCCCTGTAATTTACTGCAGGAACATGAAGGTTGTATCTGGGTCCCTCCAACATCAACCAAACCCTAGGCTTGCCTTGTAGATAATCCAATCTTGTCTATTGGTGACTAGAGATCTTAGCATACAGTATTACATTTTTGTTTTTGGCTTTAGATATCCTTGTTTTCATTGAGGTGGGTGAGTTATTTAAATTCTGCTACTGCTACCCGATTGCCCCAGGCCTTAATGCACAATGCTATAGTTTCTGGCCAGGTGGCACAAGGGACTGAGCGAAGAACAAGAGTACCTCAGGGGTACCAGGAGTGGACCAAAGCACAGCTGTTGAGTATCCCGTTACAAAGTCCAGAGGCTGGTAGTGGTCAGGGAAGGCAGCAGATAAGTGTAATGCAGACACAGTCCAAAATCAGGGCAGGTGGCAGACGAAGTGTGATCCAGAAACAGGTTGAGGTCGAGGCAGGCAGTAGATGAAGTAAAATCCAGAAACAGCCTGAGGTCAAGGAAGGCAGCTGATGAAGTTTAAACCAGAGAAAGTCTGAGATCAGGGTGGGCAGCAATCAGAAGAGTAGTTAGTAGAGATGCACCGATACCGAGCTGGCCAAACAGCATGGAGCCAGCTTCCTGGCCAATCAGGAAGCTGGGTGGCGGGTAATGCCAGGCTCCTGGATTCCTAATTGGCCAGGAAGCCATCTCCATGCTAGTGGAAGAAGCGGCATTGGTACTCGGTATCGGCGAGTACCGAAAGATGAATATTGGTACTCATACTCGGTACCGAAAAAACAGAATCGGTGCATCCCTAGTTGTTAGTTTCCTGGGCAAGAGATCAGTAAAACGACATTCCAAGGATAAGGCAAGGTGGGCAGAAACAGGCAAGACAAAGCAAGGAAAGGGAAAGGGAGACAGGTAGCAAAACACTATCACAAGCCCAGAGCCCTGGGTATGTGATCCTCATATAGAGCACCACGGTGCTGCAGACACTCAGAGGCTAGAAAACTAGGCTGAATGAGCCAACCCGCTGCCTAGCAACGAGAACGCCTTCAAAAGCTGTGCCATGGCCAGGCAATGGAAGCAGAGGGGCATTGCTGCCAGACACAGGCCTGTTAGCCAGCAGCCACTGATGCTCAGGCTGGGCAGGAGAAAGCAGCTGGGTGGTGGGGTGAGCAGTTGGAGCATGATCGTATCGCACATTTCTAACTTTATAGTGAAATGGTACCATAGATAAATATGCTGGGTAAAATAGAGTAATGGCAAGGCTAAAATTCCTTTCCTGGAGAAAATTCTGCTCTTGGCAGTCTTCATTGCTGGTTACAGATGCTTCATCCTTTAATCTGTGCTAAGGGGGCATAGACACAATGGCTGATCTTCCACTTCAGCACATGTGATGACCAAGTGCCTATACCTGGAGGAATGAGGTCAGCCCTGTAGGGAATTAGAAGTGGCATTTCCTACAGGAAAGGTAAGTAGTTCACCTCTCCTATAACTCTTTATTTATTCATCCTAGCAAGACTGTTAACATAGCTTTATGTTAATATGTAAGTCCACTTTAAAGGTTAATACCAAGTAGCAAAGTTTTGTACATATTTTGGCCTTTTGACTTTACGTATCAAGCAGAGTTTAAATCATTATTATTATTTCAGGCCACCATGCAGTGTTTTTGCATATAAACAGATTATTCTGAATTGCCTATTGACAACCTCAAAGACAATATTGATCATCATTAACTGCTTGAAAAATATCCAAGTCATCTCTTTGGTTATTTGTGGAATTTTACATTTATCTAACTCTGTCACTTTGTCTCAGCAGCAAAATGTTTACTTGTCTAGCAGGATAATATGCTCCATATTATGTTGGCTGTTACCCCCAAAGTTTTGTGATGGGGCCCCATGATTTGTAGCAACGCCCCTAGGAAAAAATGTATAACTTTGCAGGTCTGGCCAAGTTTCAGTACTTTGAGAACAACTCTCTGCCGACACTGTCACATTAAGCATTTTTTGTTTCACACATATTGGCTTGTTACAGGCTTGTCACATGCCCACACAGGGCAGCCCATTCATTTAAATGGGCTGTCCTACACATGACAAATATGTCAAAGAAGCATGTAGCTGTTTGAGCTGTGTGCTTAGTACATTTTTTGACCATGTGGTGTTGTGCACATCAAAAAGCATGTCTTGCTTGCCGCATTTAGGGTGCCCTTAATGATAATGTCTCCGCACACGGGACAAGTGCATTTTGTGCATTTTGCGAATGCCTGCAAATCCATGTTATTTTGCGCACGTGCAAATGTTGGCAAAGTGAATGGGTCTGATTAGCAAAAACCTCTACATTTCACTATAAATAGGAGTAGGATAGTAACAATAGACCTGCTTCAGTCAGAACTGCATTAAGGAACCTAAATTGTTTTTAATTACCTATTACTAGTCTCATGATGCATTAAAGTGCTTCCTTTGGAAGTTTGCCATGAGATTAGAGAAAGTCTGAGATCAGGGTGGGCAGCAATCAGAAGAGTAGTTAGTAGAGATGCACCGATACCGAGCTGGCCAAACAGCATGGAGCCAGCTTCCTGGCCAATCAGGAAGCTGGGTGGCGGGTAATGCCAGGCTCCTGGATTCCTAATTGGCCAGGAAGCCATCTCCATGCTAGTGGAAGAAGCGGCATTGGTACTCGGTATCGGCGAGTACCGAAAGATGAATATTGGTACTCATACTCGGTACCGAAAAAACAGAATCGGTGCATCCCTAGTTGTTAGTTTCCTGGGCAAGAGATCAGTAAAACGACATTCCAAGGATAAGGCAAGGTGGGCAGAAACAGGCAAGACAAAGCAAGGAAAGGGAAAGGGAGACAGGTAGCAAAACACTATCACAAGCCCAGAGCCCTGGGTATGTGATCCTCATATAGAGCACCACGGTGCTGCAGACACTCAGAGGCTAGAAAACTAGGCTGAATGAGCCAACCCGCTGCCTAGCAACGAGAACGCCTTCAAAAGCTGTGCCATGGCCAGGCAATGGAAGCAGAGGGGCATTGCTGCCAGACACAGGCCTGTTAGCCAGCAGCCACTGATGCTCAGGCTGGGCAGGAGAAAGCAGCTGGGTGGTGGGGTGAGCAGTTGGAGCATGATCGTATCGCACATTTCTAACTTTATAGTGAAATGGTACCATAGATAAATATGCTGGGTAAAATAGAGTAATGGCAAGGCTAAAATTCCTTTCCTGGAGAAAATTCTGCTCTTGGCAGTCTTCATTGCTGGTTACAGATGCTTCATCCTTTAATCTGTGCTAAGGGGGCATAGACACAATGGCTGATCTTCCACTTCAGCACATGTGATGACCAAGTGCCTATACCTGGAGGAATGAGGTCAGCCCTGTAGGGAATTAGAAGTGGCATTTCCTACAGGAAAGGTAAGTAGTTCACCTCTCCTATAACTCTTTATTTATTCATCCTAGCAAGACTGTTAACATAGCTTTATGTTAATATGTAAGTCCACTTTAAAGGTTAATACCAAGTAGCAAAGTTTTGTACATATTTTGGCCTTTTGACTTTACGTATCAAGCAGAGTTTAAATCATTATTATTATTTCAGGCCACCATGCAGTGTTTTTGCATATAAACAGATTATTCTGAATTGCCTATTGACAACCTCAAAGACAATATTGATCATCATTAACTGCTTGAAAAATATCCAAGTCATCTCTTTGGTTATTTGTGGAATTTTACATTTATCTAACTCTGTCACTTTGTCTCAGCAGCAAAATGTTTACTTGTCTAGCAGGATAATATGCTCCATATTATGTTGGCTGTTACCCCCAAAGTTTTGTGATGGGGCCCCATGATTTGTAGCAACGCCCCTAGGAAAAAATGTATAACTTTGCAGGTCTGGCCAAGTTTCAGTACTTTGAGAACAACTCTCTGCCGACACTGTCACATTAAGCATTTTTTGTTTCACACATATTGGCTTGTTACAGGCTTGTCACATGCCCACACAGGGCAGCCCATTCATTTAAATGGGCTGTCCTACACATGACAAATATGTCAAAGAAGCATGTAGCTGTTTGAGCTGTGTGCTTAGTACATTTTTTGACCATGTGGTGTTGTGCACATCAAAAAGCATGTCTTGCTTGCCGCATTTAGGGTGCCCTTAATGATAATGTCTCCGCACACGGGACAAGTGCATTTTGTGCATTTTGCGAATGCCTGCAAATCCATGTTATTTTGCGCACGTGCAAATGTTGGCAAAGTGAATGGGTCTGATTAGCAAAAACCTCTACATTTCACTATAAATAGGAGTAGGATAGTAACAATAGACCTGCTTCAGTCAGAACTGCATTAAGGAACCTAAATTGTTTTTAATTACCTATTACTAGTCTCATGATGCATTAAAGTGCTTCCTTTGGAAGTTTGCCATGAGATAAATATAGGGGCTCTGTTGCTGCTAGTTGCCTGACTGTCTTGCTGGTCTTCCTTCTAGAATACTTTCTGAAGTTACTGAGAAGGAGCAGTAGTCCTGGCTGCACTAGCTGTATTGGTTATCAATTCAGAAAGTAATGAAGCCAGAGGAGCAGCACGGCTGGCTTTTTTTAGAATAAAGTCAGCAATGGCAGTTCATGTATTGCTTTTTTTTACAGGTTTCATTTAACACTCATGATCCAAAAATGAATTAAAGAAGACGTATTGGGAGAGTAAGATGTCACTCAACTCTCAGTCTTTTAACTGCAGAGAGAGCAGTGACTGTCAGTCACCGCTCCCTTCACGGATTCAACTCCACCCCGTTCCTTCAGCGCTTATTAAAGGGGCAGACTGCGGAGGGGGTGGTCATAGCTGGCTCTGACTCTACAGAGGCAGAGCCAGCTGTCATTCTGGGAGCCGGGTGGATGACAATAATATTGTTGGCATATAGCGGGCAGTAGCCTGCTATATGCTGACTTTGCCTCACTGGAGTACTATGTAAATCTACTCCTGTGACCCAAAAGAGAAGTAAAGACACTTTTAGGGCCCATTCATTCGCACCAGTAGCTGCGCTATACTGCATGGCTGCTGGTGTGCATGTGCTTGCACTGCGCTGCACTGAAAAAAAGTACGACATGCCATGCTTTTTTTAGCAATGTGGTGAGCCCATCTGGAACAAGGCAAATCTCTTTGTCTGGTGTTGTGGATGCCCTGGGAAAAAGGCCAGCACAGCCCCAACACATCCGGTGTGAATGGGCTCTAAATGGCCATACATGATGAATAGTTTGATCAGCTACAAATACTGGTCATTCCAGTATAAAATGTTTAATGCCAGACCCCTGGCACTGAGATGTTAAAACACATGGTAAGAATTAGGGTAAAGGCTGAATATTTTAGCCATAATATATATAGGATCATCAACAAATGTAAGAATAGCTGAAAATGACCGGCTTACGAAAGTGGATAATGAATAACATTTCTGTATATAGCTGCTCTAAATTCAGAGGTCTCATAATAACATACAGGTGAGAGAACATCAGTGTGAAAAAGGAATGTCAGCTTTCCATAACACACAGTTTAATGTGTCATCCAAAACTAACTAAGCCAGGTGTGTGTGTACACATAAACCAACGGTGCCCAGGACATTGCAAAATGAATGCATGCACTATATGCCCTTGCTTGGCATGAATAGAAGCTTAGAAACAGGCCCAGGCTGCGTTGTCTGCACATCTGTAACTGAAAAATAGAATACAGAACAAGGGGTGCCATGTCGCTGAGTTCTAAATGGGACATTTAAAAATACCCTACAGTCAAAACAGGTGAGTGTTTATGGCTCATGAATTAGCGACTTTATTTAGTGACGCTAATGCATTCTAACCTCTCATTTTAAGAGTGCTCTATGTGAATACAAACAGTGTGCCATTTATATAAAGAGAAATGTACTGCTTTTTCCATGCTGTTTTCAAGCACAAATGGCATTTTTATTATGTATAATAAAATAAGACTATTTGATTTTTTATTCCATTTATTTATATATATTATATGTTATATAATTTTATCTATTTTTTATTATACTGTATTCATACTACTTTAAAAAGAAACATCACTGATCATAATTTCCTAGCAAAGCCTATTTAGGGGAAAAGTTGATTGGCTAAGATGGATTTTTCCAGCCATTCACTATAGTTTTCTCTAAGGGTGCCCATACACTGTGCGTATTTCGGCCGGTACACACAGTGTGTATCGCTGTCGGCACCCTTTCAGCGGTCATCCCTCGATCAACTGATTGAAGGAGCCGGACGAAAAAATATTCGTACGACCAGTGCTGGCAGCCAATGGCCCCTGTCAGAATACAATTCAAACAGCAGGATTCCTCAATTGACATGCTCATAGTGTTGATAGAGGAATCTACTCTATTTTTTTCATTCAGCCCGTGGGTTGAATGAGAAAAATAGAGCAGTGTATGGCCAGCCTAAGGCGGTTGGCATCTGCAGCGCTCCTCCTCTGCTCTCCATAGTTACAATGATGCAAATTTTCCTGCCGTGAACTTGCATGTTTGTATAATGATTATGTCTAAGAATGTGTTTGTCGGCTGTATTGTGCATGCAAGACTGGCTTCCGTCTAATGTCTGACGGAAGCTTTACCCGTCTTAAGCCTCAGGGCTTAGATATCTTTAGCTGATAAAATGACAGCATGCAATCCTGCCTTTCATAGGATAAACAGGATAGATCTGGTCATTTCCTACTCTGCTACAGTAATAAGTGCTCCACTAACAAAGCGAATGTCAAGGACACACATGAATAAACAGTAAACATTTGTAAAACTTTTCATTTCCATTTTAAAATATTTGGTGCAGTTTGCTCAATCCACTTAGCAAATCCAACTTTGCATAGTGACATGTAAATGAGTTCTGCACTGATTATGGATCACAGATGTAAACAGTGGAAAGGGTTCAATTTAGTTTTCAAATGAGCTGATTATCCAGCAAAGCAATGCCTGTCACTAAGAACAGAATGATCTGCAATTTCACTTAGATACTATACCGATCAGCTCAGTCAGCCATACAATTCGTATAACATTTACTTTAACAACTGTGTGCTATAGATAATGCTATTAAAGCACATCTCCTGATTTCTACAGAATTAGTATTACTTCCTTTTTGTACTGACCATAGATAATTTTCATATGAAGCAAGGTGGATCAGTGGTTAGGAACACTGCAATATATTAGCAGGATTCAATTCACATTAGAGCACTCTGCATAGAGATTGCTTACCCTCCCTTTCTGTGAATACATTTTCTTGGCTGCTTCCGTTTTCTAATTCTACCTAAAACATAGTGGTAGGTTAATTGATTTCTGCACAAAGTTAACCTGTGGCCAGTCTACGAGCATTCAAGTATTTACATATTCTTAACAGGCAGATACTGAACTTTAAAATAAAATAACTTTAAAATAAGCCCTCACTGACCTCTGTAGTTGCAGGCACTGTGGAGCAATCCACCCTCAAATTACACAGGAAAATCACTGAAATTGTTCAAGTTGGTTCTTTCAGCAGCTCAGCTCACCCTGGTTACCTCCTCCCGAGCACCTGTATTGTATTTACGCTAGAAATTAGAAGGCTGCCAAGTAGAGATGAGCAGAATAATTTTGCTGAAATTGATTTTGACGGGAAAATACAGATTTTGCTTCTTAAGCCGTTTATATGAAATTTGCTTAAGCATTGTTACCTTTATTTGGAAGGGGGATATTGGACACATTAAGGGTAGCTTACATAGTTCACATGGTCTTGATAAAAATGGACTGAGCTTCGTCAAAACGCTGACAATAAAATGCTTTGACTTATCTCCGCTGCAAGATCTGTGAGTGCTTCTATACCTACTTTGGATTTGTAGGTTTGTTTACATGATATTATTTAGTGTTCTTTATATTTTTATTTGTGTTTCTTTTCCATGTATTCTGTCTTATTTGTGCATTGTTTTAATATCTTCATTTTTATTTCTTTTCACCAGTACCCTACAATGTGGTGTAGGGTACTGGTGTAATCTGTAGTTTTTGTAGAAATCTTCTGATTTATGCCAAGATTACTGGGAAAATGAAAACTCTCAATTTCACTTGTCCCTATTGCCTTATTACTGCTGGAGAGGGGAGCAGAATGAGCGACTTCTGTGTTTCTGCTGTGAACTTCAGCCACTTGGTGACCAGGTGTTTACCCTTCCTGGCCAGGCCATTTTTCAGTATTCAGCGCTGCAGTACTTTGACTGACCTTTATTCCGTCATGCAACTCTGTACTGAAATGAATTTTATACCATTTTTTTGGGGACAGATAAAGCTTAAAATTGTGCACACCCGCAAAATCGAAAAAAACTACCATAGCCAAAATTGACTATAGGGGATGCTTTAAAAGCTTTTACCTCTCATCAATTTAGTGTTATCAGTAATTAATGGCCCTAAAATTATTGCTCTCACTGTGATGTTCCCGGCAATATGTAACATGTGCAACGTAATAGGCGCAATCGTCGTTTTCGCACTTATGCACACCCGACGCATGTTTGCAGGCATGTATGTATGGGTGGGGACTTTAAGAAAATGTAGATTTTTTTAAAATTATGTTTCATGTGTGACTTAAATTTTTTTTGCAACTTTCATTTTTTTTTTTCCTACTTTTTTTTTCCTACTCACTGCTGTTCAGCCTATTCTTATAGATGCCGAACAGCAGTGAGTGAATAGCCGAATCCTGCTGAATCCTGCTGAGCTCAGAGGGACCGAGCAGAACAGAAAAAGAGTTTAAAAAGTTAAACGGCCGCCCAGGAGAGAAACTGTTTCTTTTTTTTTCTTTATTCTGACACAAGCGATGTCAGAATAGAAAAAATAAATAAATATTTTTTTCCCATTGAAATGCATTGCTACATTACTATTGGCTATTTCAATTTGCAATAGCCAATAGTAAACTAGCATTGCACCCACCCTCTGCTGATGGACCTGATGGAGAACTGCAGCAGAGGGCGGGTACAATGCTAGTTTACTATTGGCTATCGCAAATTGAAATAGCCAATAGTAATGTAGCAATGCATTTCAATGGGAATTTTTTTTTTCTATTCTGACATCGCTCCGTGTCAGAATAAAGAAAAAAAAGAAACAGCAGTGTTTCTCTCCTTGGCGGCCGGGAGCAGGAGACTCCCGGGGCGCCAGGGAGAGTTAGCTGTTTGGAGATCAGTGTCCCTGGTTAGCAAGTAACCAGGGACGTTGATCTCTCTGCAAGTGGCCGGAGCCAGCCGTAAGATCACGGCTGGCTCCACCCAGTTGTCAGAAGCAGGCTGTCGGCCGGCCAATGGCCTGCCACTCAGCCAGCTTTGGCTTTCAGCACGGCTCAGCCGAGCCAATGCATATGTGTTTGGCTCGACTGAGCTGCTCGGCCAGGTTCGGGAGCTGTACGGGCTATAGTGAATAGCCCGTACAGCACCCTTCGGTTCTACTGAACCAAAGGGGTCCTGGGTCCTAATCTAGCTGAAAGATCGGCCGAAGCTACGGCTAGATCCTTCGGCAGCTTCGTGAATAGACCACTTAATGTTATTGTTATCACATAGGGGGCTAAGAAACCCTCTATGTGATAGCAAAGAGCATGTGACTTTATTGAGACATCAGGGGTCTCCAAGACCCGTAATGTCACCTAGGACCCCCCAAAGAAGCTAATGAAGCACAGATCCATGGCTGCACAGACCGACTCGTTAAACAAGCGATCCGCCCCTCATTGTTTTACAGTGCCTGCAGCTACAGAGGTTAGTGAGGGTTTGTTTTAAAACTAATTTACTTTATTAGTAAGAATATGTAAATATTCCAATGTCCACAGCCTGACCACAGGTTCACTTTAAGCAGACACTAACTAAAGCCTGGCCCATTTTGATTTATACTTGGCCTCACTGCAATGTTTATTCAGATAATGTAGATTATAAAAATCCCAAGAGTGAGCAGTTAAGAATTACAGGTTCCATTGGAAAAAAACCCTGGTCCAGTAAGTGAAGATACTACCAAAACCCATGCCCCCATCTAAGGGATCAGTCCAAGATGTGACATGAAAGTATCAGTCTACCCTGCCAAATGCTTTTTCAGCATATGTTTACAGAAATAGACTTAATATTTCTGACAACGTGAATAAGAGAAAGCGTTCAAAGGCCATTTTCTCTCGCCTCTTTGAGAGGAACAAATTCTACCTGATCTGTATGTAGTGCCCCCTAGCGGTCAGCCAGTTACTTCACTGGGGAAGTAAACAGTAATGTTTTTCAGTGTGGATTGTTGGAAACCTATCCCATAGCTCTGGCTCACTCTTTTTGGTCCAAAGGCCTTTTCAAGGAATTCACTCACATTTGTAACATGGTCATGCAGAGCCCCAAATGCTGCCCCATCAACACCATGATGGCTGACACCCCCGCCCCTACACTCAAAAAATTAACCCTTTTCTGTACCTACTTGGCAAATCTCATTATCAGTTGTATGACCTTACAAAGGGCTAAAGATCAAGAAGCATTGTACTTTAATGAGAGGAAATGCATTCTATTCCTCTTTGTCTTGGTAACAGACTTACTTACTAACTGTTCAGAGCAGATTGCAGTCTGGCCAAAAGCCTGCTTCAAAAAAACGGTTAAAACATAAGACATTTTAGTTTTATAGTATGTTCAATAATGGTACAGGCCTATAACTTGTACAACATGATGGATCTTTGCTTATTTTGTTTATTTAATACTGCTAAATGAGCTAGGAGAGATTATGGGTGCATCTTGGAACCTATGCTAAGGGAATTAACATATTGGAACCTCTTATAGTACAACAGGGAGAATCTGTCAGACCCCAGACAAGTAGCTGTAATTGTAATCACCTGGATTTCTTCTTCTATAGTAATGTTTATTTCTATAGCTTGTAGGGAGTTTAGCATCTTAAAGATAGTTATTTATTTTGAAGAGTCTGAGGCTTTTAGTTGTGTCATCTGTGCAGCAACTCTTCTTACACCAATTCCACCTTGATATACAAAAGAGTCTCTTATGAGGGTTAGGGAGCAGAGAGGAATTGAGGAGCAAACAACGTAGCAGCATGTAACAATGAGAAAGCCATGATAATTGCATTAATCTAGTACATTGTAGAATACAATGATGTATTGCATTGTATATTATTATGTTGAGTTATTTGTCTCACATCAAGCACTATTACAACTTGTTTTTCTGTATACATTTGGTATTTCCCACTGTGCTCCCTACTTCTTCCATGTTATGTCATTCTGTTGCTGGCCTTTATCGCAGACACTAGGCTTGGAAGATCTTTGTCTTTCCACACTTCAAATGACCAGAAAACATCCTCTGTAAATTGGAGAGTTAGGCCGCCTGTGGATTATGCTAATTGAGCTGATGACCATACTGCTTGGAAGGATGAAGGTCCAAACGAGGTGTGTCAAAGCAAAAAAGTGGCTCTTGAAACAGAACATGAGACCTGCAGTGCTACAGCTGGAGCAGGCACAGAAGTTCAGAAGGTTCTGGACTTCCACCCGCAGGCATATTGATGATTTATGGTGAGAAGGAAGATCTATTATGGACAGGGGTGTCCCTAGCCTTTATGCCGCCTGTGGTGGCTGGGATAGTGGGGGGCAGCCATGCTGAATGGTGCACAATCACTGGGGGGAAAGGGGGTGCTGGTGGAGAGTGATGCCTCTAAGAGCCGGGTGAAGAGATGTTTGCATCTCCCTGCCAGCTCTTAGCAACCTCGGTGCCTGGGAAGCTGCGAGGGAGTGTAGCTGTGGCTTCCCATCCAATCAGGAGGGTGGGCGGGTGGTCATATGACCGCCTGCCAGGCTCCCTGCTTCGTTACTGCACCCCTGCTGGAAGAGGTAAGGGACTGTTGAAGAGATGAGAATCTAGGTTCCCTTAGGTCTGTGTATGTATGTAATATATATACTGTATATATACACGTGTGTTTGTACTTTTGTGTGCACACCCTGATGCAATAGGCTGCGCACGCCTATGCTCCCAAGCATGCAACTGGAAGCACTGGCATTTTTTCCCATGTCATTCTAAAAAAAACATTAAAAGTAGTACCCTCCCCCCACTGTAATATTTATATTCATTTTTTTGTACATATATGTATATATTTATTTATTTTTGCTTTGCTACATTTTCCCATGGCAATGCCAAGCTCCTCATGCCCTGTTTGACAATCCTTTTCACTATTAGTCTTAAAAAGGGCCAAAATGTAGTTTCAAGATCCCACCCAAGCTTCAATGGGGTTCAAATTTAAGTTTGTAAACTTTGGACTGTATGCAGGATTTGATATGAACGAAACCCAGGCACAATTGCTGTTCCCTAGTTGTAGCTATATAACTGATATAATTCACTACATTTCATAATGATTTTATGATGATGATCTGCTGAGCATATATGTTTATATCAGTGGGGAGGGGGAGGGGAAGAATAAGAATGACTTGGTCGGTGCTGGCTTATGGAGGGGCTATAACAGTTGCACCGGCTTTCTTAACTGTCCATTCTCTTCTCATAGTGACTGGTGGGCTCCAATAAATTTTTTGCCAAGTTTGTGCAACTGTAATTTCATCTCAAAGCTGTCTTTACAAAAATGTATTTTGCACCAAAAGAAATGGCACTGTTTATTTTTTTACAATGCTCTTGTGCTCCCAGTTGTTCCACAGTCTACGAAGCAGAATGAGCAATAACTCTCACTATTCTAAAATGTGTTGACTAGAACTGAATGCAGAAGTCTTAAAAGTGTTGTTATTACTGCCATGGCACCAAATATACGAAAAGTTAGAATGCCATAAATATATATTACAAATATCTGACAGAACGTGGTGCTTAGAAGTACTATCACATCTGGCCATGCATCTTACGAGTGACTTGGAAGCCTAAAGTTATAACATTTTCAAAATGAAATCCCCAGACCTCGAGTCCTACATCCAAAATGTTTACAGAGAGAGCAAGCTAAACAAAACAGAGGGAGCTTTTAGACTTTATACCTTTGTTTTAACAAAAAGTAGTCATTTGGATTTCTGTAATAAATCATGTGGCACATTCACTAAGAATTTTACAAGATTGTCCAATGGCACTGTAGGGGTATTGCATCAGATTCATTAAATCGAATCTATAGGGGCCAATTTACAAAGCTCAGTGAAAGCTTATCTGTTCTTATGTTGCCACTCTTTATTTTTCGTGCTAAAATATGCAACTTCCAAAAGCTGGAAATGTTATTGCGTAATCAGTTTACCGCGTGGTACATGTGTGGTACGTTTTTTAAACAGCCGTGAGGTTATTTTATCTATCACTGTGCTAAAATAACACTCTTTGTGCCATTTTAGTGCTTTTGCAGTACATTCTTCTAGCAGATGAGTGGAGCAGATGCCCTGTAGATAAGGGTTTCCTTTCAGTTCCTTTCTCTTTTGCTGCATGCCAGCTGTTGCAGAGGAAGGCCTTTAAAGCTCAACTTTAGCATTACTTTAAGTCTTGCACAGTTGTCCAGGCTTCTCTTCTGTCATATAAAGTGTCAGCCTGTACAGATCGGGCTGTTCCCTGGAAGGACAGGTGCTCCGTGTGATTGTACGCAGCAGCCTGTTCTTCTCTATGGGAGTAAGCGGCCGAGCTGCACATCCGTGTGGGTGCCCGTACGGATCTGCACAGGCTGACACTTAGCTGTGTGAATGAGGCCTAAAAGGGTTGGACTGCAGCAAGTCAGATAGAGCCTCATTTTCTGGCTTCCAGCATTATCCCAGCCTTATTGTCCCTGGTCTCTTACCTGTCAGCTCAGTGCTTGATTTAGGGCTGAGGGCTCTTGAGAGGAGTAATGATTGGGGTGCTGTCTCTATTACCCTGCTGCTCCTCCCACCGGAGGAGCCTGCCTGCATTGCATAAAGCAGAGACCCAGTGATCGTAATATCAGATAAAATACGCTATATAATTATAAAAGAAAATTAGCATGTTGATGAGGTTATGAAAGGAAGAACCAAGAAAAGCATATAAAAAGCATAGGGAAGCACCGATACCGAGTATTTGGGTGAGTCATTACATGCCGCCCGGCTTCCTGATCGGCCGGAAAGCTGGCTCCATCCTCCCTCGTCACCAGGGAACATGGAGCTGGCTTCCCTGCCAATCAGGAAGCCGAGGGCAGGTAATGACTCACCATCTGGCTTTTTGATTGGTCGGGAAGCTGGCCAATCAGGATATATATTAGGGATGCACCAATACCAGTTGTTCGATATCAAGTACGAGTACCGATATTTTTTTTCGGTACTCACTGATACCGAATGTCTATACCGGAAGTCAGTCCCATTAATGAAACTGGGTGGCGTGTAATGACTCGCCGCCCGGCATACTGATTACGCGGAAAGCCAGGCGGAAAGTTATTACACATCATACATTCTTGATTGGCCAGAAAGCCAGCTCCGTGCTTGACAATGGAGCATGGAGCCAGCTTACCAGTCAGTCAGAAAGCCGGGCGGCGAGTCATTACACGCCTCCTGGCTTCCAGGCTAATCAGTAAGCTGGGCGGTGAGTTATTACACACCCCTGGCTTACTTAATGGGACTTCCGGTATCAGTATTCGTTATCGGGTATCAGCGAGTATCGAAAGAAAAAATATAAACTCTAACTCCAAATATTCAAATTAGTACTAGGTTATAGAAATTACAACTACATGCTACCTTCTTTCTCTTTCCCATACAATAGCATTAAATTCATGTAACAAGTAATGCTTTGTTTCTAGTTCACTATTCACCTCACTTGCAACATGCATTAGATATAATCAGAAATCTGCCATAACCCCACCCTGAGAGAGGTGATAACTCTACACGTCAATTATGAGTGCTAAAAGGTAATTTCCTCTTTGTAATTTGCCTTTCAAGCATATTTTTGTCTTTGCGTTCATTACAATAACACCTAACATTTTTCATTTATAGATTCCTGGAGATTCTCTTTAAAGTTGACATTATATTAGTAAAATTATGCTTGTAATTTTATTTTAAAAGATTAAATCATACGAAAAAATGTTTATAGCTATACATTTAAAATTACTTGTACCATCTTAACAGTGGAAAGAGAGGCGTTCCTTAGTTGATAGCCTTAAAAATTCAGATTTGTTTACTTTTATAGCCTGAAAATCTCCCAAAAATTGGAGAAATACTGGGAGTAAATTAACTTTTGGTGCAGATATGGGAGTTAATCGCCAAAGTATTTAAAAAATGTAATCTTCTTGTTCCCCATGACTATACTGCAGTAAATCTTTCTCAGAGCTCTCTTCAAATGTTGTGCAGCTAAATAAGAATTTAAAGGGGAGAGGAGTGCAGCCCTTTGTCATTTAACATTTGATATCTATATATTCAGTTATTAATGAATTCATTACTTAATTAAGGTAGCTAAGAAGGCCCTCAAATGCAATTTTCTCATACATGCTAGGGACTAGTAAAGCAAAATTGGTCAGTATAATGTTTAGTACCAAAGTTTGTTATAAAAGATCTTCCTACATCCATAGAGAGTATGGATGTGCAGCAGGTACAAGCCCCAGTCCCCCTTAGATGATTGTTTATTTTTATAATATTAAAGGGGAGGGAGGGTGGTTGCCCCACTTCAAGGGAAAGTTTTTGAATGATCATATGTATGTTCCTAAAGTGGAACTAAACCCGCCTATCCTCCTATTCACCGAGGACAATGCCATCTTTAGAATTGCAGTTGCTTTGGGCTGCACGCATGACCAACCATTTGAGGTCTTAAAAGATTGGTTGGGAGCTGACATAAGCACACCGGCAACTCTGACAGTTATCGATAGAGCCATGCTTTGAATGCAGTGTACACTATGCATGCACTAGTAGAAAGAATGTAAATACAAGCACTGCAGAAAACAACTTTGGTATGTTTGATTAAGAAAGTGTAATACCATTTATTTAACATTTCTAGCTTAAGCTTTCTTTCGATCAACAAATAAAATATTTTATATACTCTAGTCTTTCTTTCAGGCAACATTTAAAACATTGTAATACTGTAGCCCAGGGGTGCCCATTAGGTTGATCGCGATCTACTAGTGATCGCGATATCCTGTTCTCCTGCCGTGGGGCTTCTCCTCTGGATCTGTGCTGCTCTCCCCCATCTGTATGCAGCGGGGATCCGAGGATAAGTGAAGGAACCGCTGCAGCCGGTGGCGGGGAGGGGCGGAGGAGGGAGCCGTTGTCACAGAACTAAGGCCGAGCGGTGGGGAGAGAGACGCTCGCCAGGATCTGACAGCCGGGCCTCTCTCTCTCCTCACCGCTCGGCCTTAGTTCTGTGGCAACGGCTCCCTCCTCCGCTGCCCCGCGGCTGAAGTGCTTCTTTCACTTCTCCTCAGATCCAGATGAGAAGCTGAGCACCGCTGTGTGTGTGGCCGAGCGGCGGAGAATCGGTACATATCAGGGATATGTTCCAATCCTCTGTGCAGGAGTGTAGGAGTGCAGGAGTGTAAATAACTAGGGACACATAGCACTATGTGTGCCGCCCCAATAGGGGCATAGAATATGAGATGCATAGCCTCAGTTAATATTAGCATTGTTATATAGGTTAGAATTTATATAGTGTGATTTGCCTAACTATTTTCTCATAGCTAAATCCATGTGTTATCCTATGCTGCCATCTAGTGGCCTTTTGTTGTAATATACATGTCTTTCTGTAATTATTCCTCATGTGACGACGTATTTCCCCCTAGTGTACGCCCCTTCCTTCTTCCTGTGTGCAGTACTTCCTGTGTCATGGCCACAGTGAACAGCCACATGTAACAAGGACACATATGTAATCTGCACAGTACGTAGGAAAGGCATCATCTTTTGACCGCACAATACTATAACCGTTCAACTGCTGTTCCTATCATCTGCTGTAATCCTGATGTAAAGAATAAACACCTCTTTTGAATGAATCGGTATTGACGAGTTCAGCTATCTGACGAGGATTGTCCGCAGTGAGTATATCTGCTTATACAGGCCAGGCATAGAGGTCTCAGCAAGGGATATATTTCGCTATCACAACGATCGGAGTCAGAATACTATGTGTCCCCAGTTATGAATGAACAGGATGTGATTTACATCACTTCCGGTTCATTCACGAGTTTCTCAATGGGGAGTAGCACTCTGTACAGAGGCTCCTCCCCATTCAGAAACTGGATTGTAAATATTTTCTGAATGAATGGGAAGCCTCTGTGCCATTTAGCCTGCAGAAAAAGAGATTGAGAACTTTGTGTCCTCAATTTCTTTTTCTGTTTTAAAAGGGAAATATCAGGGGGATGTTAAGACCTCTAACATTTCCCCAAAGCCCCCCTAAGAGTTAAAAAAATGTTAATTAAAAAAAAAAATAATAATAAAAATTTCAAAAAAAGAGTAAAAAGATTTTAAAAAATCCTGGCGGCAGGACGCTGGGTGATGTCACACACCTGTTGGGGGGGGCACATTTTTTTGCCTCGGGCGCAAAATGAGCTGGCTATGGTTATGCTCCCGCGGTGCTCGTGCAGCTGCTGGCTGAATGTGTCAGACGCCGCAGGCAGAATGGGGCAGGACATCTCTCCCCATGTGCAACGTCGGCCACACGAGCACCGCGGGAGGACAGGACTGGGGCCTCTAGGACGCACTGGAATGCAAGCCGGCCGACTCCCTGCATTCAGGGGTGGGAGGGGGTTGTGGGGTTGTATTGAAGTCAATGGTACCTCAGCCACGCCCCCTGCCAACAGTGCGATCTGCAAAAATAGTGCTTGCAGCATTTTTGCGGATCGTACTGGACCGGAACGCAGGCACTAATGTGCCTGGGTTCCGGGTGCAGGCAATCGCACTGTGGGAGGCGCCTGGTTGCGGTGCCTGCCTGCTGTGCCATGTACTTCAATGCACCGCCACGCCCCCTCCCGCCCCTGAATGCCATTGAGCTCGTCATTTGAAAAGTAAAACTCCAGACGAAAAATTGTGGGCGCCCTGCTGTAGCCAATAAGTGATCCAACAGGTCAGCCATAAGTTTCTAGAATTCAAATAGGTATTTTAAAAATAAAACACCTTAAGCAAAGCTGTGGGCCAGGGGTCTTTAAAAAAAATCCTGTGATAAGTGAGTATGAAGGCTGCTATTGCTGACTTCTACTGAAAAGACTAGCTCCCTGGCTGTCATCCTGACCTAATAGCTTCAGCATTTTCTACATTACTGATTCAGAACACGTGTGAAGATTAGGAGTTCTGCCTATGCTCTCATTTTCAAGATCTACATACTTGTTCCAGATCAGCATCTCAAAGTCAGAAACAGCCAGCCTACTAGCAATGGCAAATTTAATATGTCTCTCAATACAAATCAAATTACTTCTTTTCTTTAAAGAAAGGAGAGGTTAATAGCTATTGATGAGATACTGCCATTACCAAATATAAAGAGGACCTTTAACCATATCTTTGAAATAACAACAAATACACCTTTAGAAATGTTTATTAATGACAATCTACAAACACATACTTCTAGATAATTGCCAGCTTTTTAGTCTTTACATACCTTATTTTTATTTCCCTCCCCATTCTTCTCACAGAGATAATTTTACTGAGGGCAGATTAATCTATCTCCCTTTACTTTCTTGAACTCTGGCCCATGTGACTAGGACATGTGACCATGCCCATCATCTTAGGGAATGCGACTGCTTGTCGGAGCTTACAATGTAAAAGAGAACAGCAAGTCATAGAAAAGATGGTAACTGTGTGGTAATGAGTTGAAATTTAAATATAAATATTATGAGCTCAGTTTATGAAAGATTGAGTTTTAGGAAGTGGTGTGACATCCATACTGATATGTCAGTTAGTAATTTAGCGATGCACATGGGCATTGAAGAGGTGAGCTAAGTAGAGAGATACATTTATTGGGGTTATTCACTATTGAGCCGAAGGATACAGCTGCAGCTTCGGCTGATCCTCCCGCTCTCTTCAGGCGAACCGAAGGGCTGCTGTAAGGGCTATTCACAATAGCCCGTACGATGGCCGAAGGTAGCCTAGTGGCTCAGCTGAGCCTAAGGCATATGCTTTGGCTTGACTTAGCTTGACAGCCGAAGCGAGGTGAACGGCCTGCTGAAAGCCAGCCATTCGCACCTCAAATGACAAATGACAGCTGGGCGGAGCCAGCCATGATCTGGGGATAAAGTTTGATAGCAGAGGGCCAGGATTGGGTAAAATGTTCTCAGAAGTAAGAAGAGGCAAGTGGGTAAGATAAGTAGAATTGAAGCAAGCTTTATATGAGTGCACATGTCCCAGTGTTCTGAAGGTTATGTCAGCATGTAAGTTCAGAATGAGCAGGAGGTGATGAGTGCAGTAATAGAGAGAGGACAGGAGTTAAAGTCAAATATAAGGCTGTGTGGTGGAGAAGAGTGATACAGATAGGAGAGTTTAAAGTAGCAATAAAGTCTGGGCATTTTTTACCGTAATGCATTCTGTGCATTAAGGTAAAAACCGCCCAGTACCTTTGTCTCTTCCCCGTCCCGTCCCTCACACTTACCTGTCACCGCCGCCGGTTCATAAAACGATCCTCCGTTCCTTGTCCTTCCTTGTGGCGGGGGGAGGATACTGATGGCAGAGGAGCCATAGGCCCTTCTGCCATCAATCAAACTGTTGGGCAGAGAGGAGGGATATGGCCTGCCGCTGGGCCATGTGTGTCTGTGGACCGCACGGTTTTCAATATATGGAGATGTATATGGGACCACAACCACGCGACAACCACCAAAAAATAGCTCCTGCACCTTATTGCACGACAGGCAATTTCGGCCACGCGATGCAACGCAAAGGTGTGAACAGGCCACATTGACTTAAATGGATATCTGTGTTCTGCACGATAAATCACCTAAGTGTGAACCTAGCCTAAGATAGGCCAAGGCCATAAAACATTAGCTTTCTGACCAAACAGATCAGGAATCTATTTCAATAATATACAAGGTAAATCTATCTAAATAGTATAGACATACAGGTGAAACTTGAATAATTAGAATATTGTGCAAAAGTAATTGCAGTAAGTGCTGCAAAAGGGGCCCAAACCAAGTACTGAGTACATATGCATGCTTGTACTTTTCAGAGGTACGATATTGTTCTATGTACAATCCTTGTTTTATTGATTGCATGTAATAATCTACTTTTTTGAGGTTGTGGATTTGGGGTTCTTGGGGTTTTCATGAGCTGTAAGCCATAATCATCACAATTATAACAAATCACAGCTTGAATTATCTTGCTTTGCATGTAATGAGTCTATCTCATATATTAGTCTCACCTTCTAAGTTGCATTAGTGAAATAAATGAACTTTGCACGATATTCTAATTATTCGAGTTTCACCTGTATGTACAGTTGTATGTTCATTCAGTATAACAATGTTACAAAGGACTGTAGGAAGAGTTTCACACAGAGAGACAGTAAAGCAGAGGTTAATTCAGTATATCTGTAAAGGGGAAGGGAAGAGATAATGAGAACATGAATGCATGATCTGCAGCTCTGTTAAACTGCCATTACGTGTCAAAATTCACACTTTGGTTGAAACTGACATGGCAAAAATAACAATGCTCCATACCAAGAGTTTCTTTGAAACATTTAAAATAACAGCTAAATGCACACTTAAAATACATTTACATTTACAATTTTTCCTTCCAAAAGATTTGTAAGGGCCGGTTCATACCACAAACAGTGCGTCCCAGAGCAGTCAGGCTCTAGAACGCACGGTAGCGCACTACGGCCGGCACCCTGCGTTCAGGGGCATGGCGGTGCATTGACATGAATGGCACAGTAGCCACGCCCCATGCCCGCAGTGTGATTGCCTGCACCTGAACGCATGGTACATTAATGCCTGACCACTCTGGAACGCACTGACCGCTCTGGAACGCACTGTTTGTGGTGTGGACCGGCCCTAATTCTGTCCAGCCAATCTTGTGATTTTCAAGATACACATCCAAACAAGTGACACGTTTGTGCTAATTAAGCAGTCCATCTTCTAGGTTAAACAATTCAGATGCCTATGTGGATGGGCTTTTGTGCACATCAGAACTACTGCTCTTTCCATACAAGTCGATGGGAATACAACAGCAGCTTAACCGCCTTCTTGGATGCTTCTTGGATGTAAGTGGCCATCCTTGTATAAGGTGCCAGTCTGTGCGACCCTCCGCAGCCCCCCCTCCAATGGTCCTGAGCTCCACTGTGCCCGGTGCAAGCTGGCTCTGTGACAGGGGATCAGAGGGAGATCAGTACACGATCTTCCTCCGATCCCCTCTCCGGTGTCAGAATGAAGGAAGTGATGTATATTACATCACTTCCACATTCTACTGTCACTCTCCGGCTTCAGAAGCTGGGGAGAATCTGATGAAGCAGATCTCTGCTGGAGAGAAGCTGATGAAGCACATCTCTGCTTCATCAGCTTCTATGGGGGGTCCCTAGGTGACATTAGGGGTCTTGGAGACCCCTGATGTCTCCATAAAGAGGACCTGTCACATCCTCTTTGCTATCACATAGATGGCTTATTAGCCCCCTATGTGATAACAATAAAGTTAAGTGAAAAACAAAATAGGAAAAAAAAGCAAAGTTGAAAAAAAAAATTAAAGTCACACATAAGAATAAAATAAACAATTAGAAAAAAAATGTCCTACCCATACATACACGCGTGCAAACATGCGCTAGGTTTGCATACGTGCAAAAACGACAATTGCGCTCATTACACCACACATGTTACATATAACTGCAAACGTCGCAGTGAGAGCAATAATTCTAGAGCCATTAATCCCTGATAACACTAAACTGATGAGCTGTAAGCTTTTCAAACCGTCGCCTATGGTCAATTTTGGGTATGGTAGTTTTTTGGGATTTCGCGGGTAAATGCAATTTGAAAGCTTGAAATGTTTGATGTCTATTTACCCGACGTTACCCCGTATTTTATATTTTACAAAAAAATTGGGGTAATAATAAATGTTTCATAATATAATGTAAAAAAAAACTTTTAAAAAAAATTTCCAAAAGTTTTCCTTAATATAGTAAAAAATAAAACCCCCAGTGGTAATTGAATACCACCAAAAGAAAGCTCTATCTATCCCCAAAACATGGTATAAAATTCATTTCAGTGCAACGTTGCATGATGGAATAAATTTCAGTCAAAATATCGCAATGTTGAATACTGAAAAATGGCCTGGCCAGGAAAGGGGTGTAAACACCTGGTCTTTAAGTGGTTAAAGCAGGATGGTGCAGCTTAGAAGGAAGATAAAAGAAAACTAATAGTTTCAAAGTAGGTTTTAGTAGTTTCAAATACAAATCCAAAGTTAAAAATCCATGAAGCCTTTCTCTTCAAGATCCTTTTTGTTTTTTGTGCCCTTTAAAGTTCTCAAAACGTTTAAAGTTCAATCCAGGGTTTTTCACAAGGATGAAATCTCCTTCTCCTACTACTACTATGTTTTCTGAGTTCATTCAAGTTATTTTGTATTTATGTGTTATTTATGTTGGGCACATGAAAAGTACTTGCTATAATTTCTGTTTCTTCCACCTCATGCTGTAATATAACAAAATGTCTTTTTTTTTTCATGGCTTTTGGATGTTTAAAAAAAGAAGGCTTTTACTGGTAAACAACAAGTCTAAAATATATAAGATGGACATATAATCTTATTGGAAAATCATTGTTGAAATGGTTGGTCTGGCATCAGGGTATCTTTTTAACCACTTTAGTACAGGGATATTACACCTCCTCCTACATGGCCACTTTTCCATTTTCAGTGCTGTTATATTTTGACTGACAATTTTATATCATTTTTTTGAGACCTTTCTTTTGGTGGTACTTAATAACCACTAGAGTTTTTATTTTTTACTATATAAAGGGAACAAGACCAAAAAGTATGAAAAAAAACCCCTTTGCTTACTCTCTATTATAAAACATATCAAATAAGTAACCTGTCTTCATAAATGTAGGCCCAAATGCTTTCTGCAACATTTCGGATAAAGAAAACAACAACAAATTATTTAGACCAGGGGGTGGGCAGCTCCGGCCCTCCAGCTGTAGTGAAACTACAAATCCAATGATGCAATTGCCTCTAGGAGTCATGCCTGTGGCGGTCTTACATTGCCTCATGGGCCAGAGTTGCCCTCCCCTGATTAAGACTGACAGGACTATTCACAAAAGGGTGAAGAGTTTGGAGAAGACAGGAGAAGTGAACAATCTAGGACAGCATAGCTGAACTGGAAAGTGAGCTGAATTGGAGAATTTTTCCAAATCAGCTATTTTTTCCTAGATTGTTCACTTCTCCTGCCTTCTCCAAACTCTTCACCCTTTTGTGAATAAGCCTGTGTGTAAAATTTACAGTGTCTGCTAGCTATGGTATATTTATTTTATTTTTATTTATTTAATTTTGGTATTTATATAGCACTGACAATTTACGCAGTGCTTTTACATTGACATCAGTCCCTGCCCTCAAGGAACCTACATTCTAAGGTCGCTATCTCACATGCATACATACTAGCCCAATTTAGAAAGGAGCCAATTAGAGTTGGAGTGTGGGAAACCAGAGGACCCTAGCACCATAGAAGGGCCCAAAATCCAAAGAGCACTTTCAGGCTTTCAAGGGGAAAAATTATGTATTTAATTTCCTGACTACATATCACATTTTTGGAGGCCCTGAAGTGCCAGGATAGTAGAAACACCCACAAAATGGCCACATTTTAGGAAGAAGCCACCCTAAATTATTTGCTAAGAGGCATGGCAAGACTTTTGAAGATTCATTTTTTTTGCCACAAGTTTTTAGAAAATGAAGAAAGAAAGCAAAAAGTATTAGAATTACACCCCAAAACACAATTGGCTACTTCTCCCAGACCAGCACTTTGCAGTGAGATATCTTGGTGGATGGATGAAAGAACATAAACATCCTGTTTATTCTTCAATTTAAGTGCCAACAAGTCAAAAGTCAAGACTCCCTCCTTTTCAGCTTTGTGTTGACAAGTCTTTGAGGAAAGCCTTTGCAATTTGGTCTCTTTGTACCCTAAGCTAGGGTTTTCTTGAGGAAATTATGTTAAAGTGGTACACTGAAAAATAAATTGTCCACATAGAGGTGGTATCCGTAAAAAATTAGGGGTGAAATTAGGTCCCACACTATCCTCTATTACTACTCATAAAAGGTGAGCAACCAGGGTTTTCAGTTTCCACCTCAATACCTGGTTGGGCTAGAAATAAGGGGATGACAGGTGCTACTAAATTAGAGGGTAGTCACAAAGGATATTAAACTGCCTCTGGAACAGTAGTACAAGCTCTTTGGGTCCGTAGTGCCCTAATTCCTCGTGGCTGATATTGCAACACCCCACTGCTAGTGAATTCTTCTTACAAACAAGCCACACTTCCATGGATCTTCAAAAGTTAAAGGAACTTTATATTAATATAATGAATACATACTGTGAAACAAAACTCCCATGTGTATAACACAACTCACGCGTTTCATGGATTTGGCTTAATCATAGTAAATGCTTCCTATAGCAACATTATGCATCTCACTGTAAGTTACTGGTCTGTTCTTAGTGGGATATTTACCTGTTTTGTCAATGCTTAGAGAAAGCAGTCATATGCAGTGGAGTCCATTCTCGGTGAGACTTTTTCCCCTGCCCACCC
>NW_017307064.1:251558-268268 GCF_000935625.1 Nanorana parkeri | reverse complement strand
CCCGCCTCTGGCACACCCCCAGCCTGCCACATCTGCCCCTGCCCCACCCACAGCCAGTCTGCGCTCCACCCCCAACCCGGTCAGCAAGCAGTGTGGAGGAGGGAGGGAGGAAGGAGAAGCTCCTCCCTGTCCCTCACTTGCTCGTCACTGGTGAGGCATCAAGATGTCCTCATTGTTTTTTTTTCTTCTTTTTGATTGGACAGCTTCGACCAATGGCACTTTTGCCATTGGTCCAAGCCATTCACAGAGTTCAAGCCTCTAACAGAAAATAGAGGCGGTTGCAGCTTGCCTCACTGGGTTAGGTTACCTGAGAGAAAGAGAGGAGTTGATAAAGAGTAGTGATTGTTATAGTTCCATGCACTAATGGCATTGTAGCCTGCAACCTTTTTCTTTGAATGTAATTGAGAATTACAATAGTCAGTTGATTCTTCCTAGAGATATAAGCATAACCCACAAGTATGGGTTTTATTATAATACTAAAGATGACTAAAATACAATTAAAACTAAGACTAAAATGAAATTTGCCATCAAAATTAACACTGTGATATACCCACCCAGTGGAACTCCACTTTGGCCATGCTACAGTGGCTACACAAGCATCAGTGGGTGGTAAATGAGTACTTGTATGACTATGGTACATGGACAGGCTGGGGAAGCTGGGTTTTTTTCACCACGTCAATGACTCCTTATTCAGGATGCATGTACCATATTGTCACTATTTGAGGAGGAAACCAGAACGGTGAGCTGTGAAAATGCAAGCATCAGCTACACTATTCTTGTAGTGTTCCTGCTGGAGCACCCACTTCATGGTGTAATAGACTGGGCACTGGATACGCAGCTGCAGGAGAAAGAGGAAAACTTCCTGGTGTCTCAGGGCCCACTTTATCCTGACTCTGTCCACGTAAGTCTGCACCAGGCACAAGAGGAGCATGAGGAGGAGGAATATGGTTGCAGTGCCAGTGTTGAGGAGGACATGGGGTAGGCTTCCAGAGTTGGGTTTCAGCCCTCACAAACCCCAGGATCATGGCTGGGGGAGATAGCTGAGGACAACATTGTTCTTAGTGACCCTGAGGACTCCTCTGCCTTTGGTATGTTGTGGCAAAAGTGCTCTTTTATGCTCCAAGACACTCATTTCTAATTTCCAGATGCAATCTACTTGCTCTCTCCCTCAGAAATAGCAGCCTGTCCAAAAACTATTAAAGCCTATGCTCAAATCTGTAAAATGTTTTCTCTTTTCGATCTAATATTAAAAAAACACAATTTTTTAATTTGCTGTTGCAATATACTTGCTCAATCCCTCAGAAATAATTACAGTGTAATAGCTGTAGTACAAATTTGTGAAATTATTCCATCTTTCTGCTTGTTCTCTCCCTAAACATTGTGGCTTTTCAATAATGGTTTAAAATGTATGCAGCAAAACCATACTATGTTTTTGTCTTTGAAATTAGCAATAAATATATATATATATATTTTTACATGAAATCTGCCTGCTCTCTCCCTCTGAAATAGCGAACTATCAACAAAACTCTGCTGCAAATATGTACAATTTTTCCATGTTCAGTCTTAGAATAAAAGAACTAGTATATTTGGTTTTTCCAGATGAAATATGCCTGCTCTCTCACTCTTACATTGCATCTGAGCAAATAAAAAAGGAGTACATACTGTCCAGGAAATCAGTAATGTTTTTCTGGCTTTCGGCTCTGAAAAAGTACACTCTCATTTGTATTTAAAGTGACATTAAAAGATAATGTTTTTCCCCTCCCCCAATGTTAATGTCAGCACTTACCTTAAATGATGTCTCTTAATCTGATCTTCCTCTTCTTTCCTGATGTTTTAATCTTTCCCTCCAGCGGTGCGGCAGCTCTCTGATCCGTCGCTGACTCCTCTCTGCTTGCAGGCACTTCCGATCCAGCGGTGTCTGCATGCGGGTGCACGCGTCCATAGACTTACCTTGCATCGCATCTCCCGTCTGAGAATCCGAACAGTGCATGCGCCCGACCCAAGATGCTTTGCGGCCGCCGGAGCAGTTTTGTTTTCTCGGACGGGAGCGCGCAGCGAAAACAAGGTAATTTTAAACCGCTGTTAAAGCGGGTTTTAAAAAAACAAAAACCTTTTGCCTATATCTACTGCTTGATAGCAGTAGATATAGGCCAAAAAACCCGGAATGCTTACATGTTACGTATATAATGTGCATTAAGTCCATAAAATATACGCACCTTTAACATATAACACTATAATTATTTTCTTGAAAAAATGATGCATAACTCCCTCTTACATTGTTGCCCAGTTCCCAATCAAGCTGCTTACACGCTTACTTAGGAGGAAGGAAAGCTCTGCCTCTAGAAAGATGGACCCCCTCCACACAGGACATAGTGCAGAACAAGGCATGGTAAGTCAGTAGTGTGGAAGAGATCAGCTGTAGGGTGCCTACAGGAAAGCTGGAGGACTTGTTCCCTTTTCCCTTTGCTTGACTCTTTTTTTTTTTGAGCACTGTTCCCACAGTACAGATATTCTTTATTACCTCCTCCAGCTCAGTGTATGTATTACCACAAAGCAGCCAGGCACCTTTGCAGAAGTAATTTTATAAACAGAAGATGGAGTTAATAAAATAAACAAACAGGAATTTAGTAAAAAAAAAAAACACAAGCTCAGCTGCATTACATGGTATTTTCTAAATGACTACACTTCAGCTTTAATATGTTATAGGCTATGGATTTTTTTTTTAAGAGCAGGCTTTCTCTGCTGTGTCTCCCAAGGCTTCCAAAAATGACAAGCTGGAAAACAACCATAAAGGATATTGGTGTCCAAATGTATTATGACAGACAGTGAGCTATTATCCACAATTGCAGACAGAGAGTTAGATGTTAGTTCTTATATAACTGATATCAGAAACTGTAAGTAGCAAATCTTCTCTGTAGTTGGCCTCCATCTCTCCCAATCATGTTATTGTCAAACTATAATTGTTTTTTGCATCAGATTTAGTTATGTTTATGAGTTTATAAATTGCTCCAATATATAATTTTTCCTTACCTTTATCAAATCTTTTTTTTTTTTCAGTTAAACCTTTAATACAGAGTGTGTCTTTGATGTTGATGTTGCAGGACATGGTGGACATTTTAAGAAAGACCCAACACAGTCTGCTATCTTATTTACTGCTTTCAACTTGTACTCCATACATCGCCATATAAGCTAGCAGAGAGGAAGAGAGAGTCTCCTCTGATTCATTCAGCAGTGAGTATGTTGTGACCTGTACAGTCAAATTACACCAGTTAGGCAAGCATAACCCTAACCCTAACCCTTTGCAGCATAACAGTTAACCACTGTGCAGAAAAGCTGAAGTTGCGGTTGACACTTCACCTGCTAACTGTCAGTAGTAACTATGTAATATTAATCTGCTGACTAAATAGAAATAAAAAAATAATAAAAAGTTAATTTGAGGTCTTCAACATAATAATTAAAAAAAAGGTTCAAAAACATTAAACTTTTCTTCAAGTTATTTTTCAGACAGGTGTACACTTGCTTCAATGTTTGAGTCACAGAATCACAAAGATAATATTTCTGTTGACAGAAGTGTCATTCATTCTAATTTCAAACCACAATAATCTTCTTTTTCTGCTGTTTCTCTTAAGTGAGAACATACTGACAATTTTCATTGCGAGTGAAAAAAAATAAAAGAATTGCAGTGACTAACAATTCAAAAAACATTTCAAACAAAATATGCCTAATGAAAGATGTTTCAAACATTGGATGGATTGGTAGCCCTAGAATATATTAATGTGGTTGCATAGGATAAGGAGGATCTTAATGGTGTAAGATCAATGGAATATAACTCAGTGCTATGGATCAAATAAATATATGGATTCTAACAAGCTGCTGTGCTATAGGTGTGTAACTCAACCAAATATGTGTATAAAATGTGTACTGTGCTAATATAATATACAATCTATCTATTAACAAAATCAATTGCATATAAAATCATAAACGTGTTAAACAATCACACAATGTGTTCAATTTAAATTCAACTAGCATATGTGCTCAGTATTCATTCAATTCAACTATATTGGTGATACAAAACAATAGAAATAATTGAAATACAAGTGAAAATATTTTATGTGATCCAGTGAATTCATCACCCCAAAGTTCATAATGTGCTCATAATGTCCATCATACAGACAAAAGTGTCCATTTAAAAAAGTGTTCATCCAACAAAGCTAGTGTAATATATATCCAATAATGCAAGCACTGCTCTGTTCCAATGTGCTCTTCCACAGTGCTTTCCCACACTTCCCGCACTCACCGGACTTATATGACCGCCCAGGGTAATACACAGCGCAATATTATATAGCTCAGAACAGAGCCAGTATCCACCACCAATTTAGCTCTCTTCCCTGTCCCTCTCCCCTGTTCATCTGCTTTCTCAAAGCCACCAGTCCAGGTGACCAAACGAGTTAGGGTGGGCTTTGCTGACATCATCACGCACAGCTTAGATTAAAGTGAGCGATATATATGAATTTCTATGCCGGCATTTTAACAGCCTATAGTTAGGGCTTGTCCGTTTACACACAGGTGCCCATAGACTTGCATTGGGCATTTGATCAGGTCCGTCTGAAAAACTGACAGGCGGACCGATCGGACCGGCCATGTGAAAGGGGCCTAATAATTTGCTGTAGTCATCAGTGAGACATACCAGTGGACCACTACTTGAGAGTGTTAGATCCCCAAACCTCCTTACAGGACCCCTAGTAAACATAAGGAACTCTTAGATTCCATGTGCAAGAAGAATCCACATCTGTCATTGGCAAGGTAGAAGGTCCATGCTAGTCTATAACAGGTCCGGTAATACTGCATTAAAATCAGAGAAATTCGGGAATACTCCACAAAGCCCGTTTGCAATTACTGGACTAGTTAGAGAGAGACCTTCAAATCTCTCTCTCACCTGTGGCCCCCTACTACCTTATCTTATAAGTCTTCCATCAATAGTTATCAGGAATTCAATTATAACATTTTACTCATTGGTACCTCATGCTGGCCACTTTACATGCCATTTATCCCTTGTTTCCAGAGACTTGCTAGAGATGTTGCTCTATAGCTCGTGACTTGCTACACATTTTATGTCTTGCCCTGCCTTCCAGCCCTTTCGGGCACACAATAGTAAATGAATATACTGATTGCACTGTGCCAAAAACACGGATGTTCTTTCTCCTCCACCATAACTTAATGCCCCTAAAAAACATCCATGGTAAAATATCAAATTAATACAGTCGGCACAGTGGAAATCCCCTACTCCTCTGTTGGTACAGCATTGGCTACACCACATTGAAGACATTAAACTTATGAAAGATCTGACTAGTCCTTTAAACTTAAGTCCAGGTTCCGAAATACTCAGTTCTTTTAGATAGTATATTCATTCACAAAGCAATTCAAAGAGCTTCTCTCTGGCTGAACCCTGTCAATCTCAGCCTTATTATTTAATGTTATCTCCCAGTAATCTGTCCTTACCTCTCTCACTTCCCTGCCTATGCACCTACCTGCCGGCTTCTCTCCTCTTCCTCTTCCTCTCCCCTCTCACTTTTATTTTGTTCTTACCACCCCCCTACCTCCCACCTACCTATATTGCCCTGTCGCCTTCCTCCTGCCACACCTTCCTATGGTTCCTTCACCCTTATACTCTGCCCGGCAGCAGATTCCTTTTCTGCTTTATGTCCAACACAACATTCTCTGCTAGATTAGGCTACCAAGCTTAGCATATTATCCGTGACAATTAGTCATGTAAGAATGACTGATATCATGATGCTTTACAGTCGAGCTTGGTGACCTATGTCCCCATACTTAGCTGTGCAGCCTGCAGGTTTTTAGCAGTGTCCAGAGAATATCCATGTTGTCACTAAGTTTATTAGATGTCTTTTGTACTATACATTTTACTGATACATTGTGTAACTAATTGGCCTCCGTACTGTCGTCATCTATGGTCAGTATACTTACCACAAACTACAAAACATTTTAAAGACCTTTTAGGCACACCTTTGTAAACGGTAAATTCAAATAGCTTCACAATAGAAAATACATATTTGGTGGTCATTAACCATCAGAGGTTTGGAGAAGCATTATTAATAAATATAAAGCGTAGGTTTAGGAATGGGTGTTATGGTTGAAGAAAATGTCTGTCAGCTGTTTGGAAGAGCCAGCTTCAAAGCAGACTCATGGCTGGAAACGTTTTGTAGAAAGATGTGGAGTTAAAACAGAACATAAGCTATAGATGACAGATTAGGAATTTGAGAACAGTTGATGTTGAATGAAAATCTGTTGATCCATTCAAGGATGATGTATAAAGGGTCTATCAGAGGGAAAAAGGAAGTTTGCATGAACATGGAGATCCCAAAGAAAAATCTTGAAGGCCCTAATGCAGGAAATGGTAGGGTGTGAGGCTTGTAAATGAACGCTTAAAGGAGAACTATGACATGAGTGATTTCCACTCACCTCATAGTTCTAAGCCGACCTGTGACAATGAGACTGTCACAGGTCGGCTCAGTAGATCGGGAGGTGAGAGAACACATACCGGGTTCCCTCACCTCTCGATCCTGTCACGGCTCTCTGCCGTGACAGGGGGAGGGGCTGGATTCCCCTCTCCCCGCTCCGATCTGCCAGCGCTGACTGGCGGAACGGACGGGGGAGGGGGCGGGTACAGCTGGCTCTGCCTCTAGATAGGCAGAGCCAGCTGTCACTCACGCAGCTGGGCGGATCCCGTCATCTAAGTCGGGATCCGCTCCAGGTGCGGCATCTCAATATACCGCGAGCTGTAGCTCGCGATATACTGAGCTTAGGGTAACGGGAGGACCCTAGTTTGTGTCCTCCCGTTACCCCAAGGAGAACTATGGGGAAAAACACTGACCCCATAGTTCTCCTTTAAGGTGTCAAACACACAGTCGGAAGTATGATCTTCAGGTTTTGACATCTGTGTTGGTCTTGTAAATAGTAAAATCTATCTTAAGATGCTGCTGCAAATAGAATAACCACATTTTCCAAACTAGAGTACTATATATTGATGTATCTCTCTATCTCTCTATTGAGGTATGCTCTTAGTTAAAGCTGTTGAATATACAGTTTGGATGTGTAACAATGTATTATGGTTGGGGGATAACTGTTGCATGATGAATCTGCAGAAAAATCATAGCATAAATATGTATATATCTATCTTTATGTAACAATGCCAATTGTTCAGAGAAATGTATCCTAGGTTACTGTTTCTCAATCCAAGATTGGTTGGCTTGGGGGTGTCTATATTGATCAGACAAGCTGAAGTAGTTAGATGAGTCCATAAGGCCTGTATTGTAGAGCAGTCTCTTAGCTATGGCATGGATTAGAACTTGGTGGTCACTTGACAAACTGTATAGATGTATGCACATATACAAATGTGAAGCAATGGGTAACATGACATAAATGCACAGAAGTATTTACTGTAATGCATGAAGGATATTAAATGGTGTACACAAGCCTGCTCTTTAGATATTACAACAACACAGGCAAGAATGTGTATGTCCTTTTAGTTGAATTCTGAATTCTGAATCCTGCATTTTCAGTTAAACAAACATAGCTAGCATAGTGTAAGGGTAGCAACCCTGCCTTATGCAGTGGTGGCTCTTATACATTTAGTATGGGTTACTGCTAGGTTGTACCAGCCTGTTATCTATTTTTCTTTGTTCTACAGGTCTTCCTAAGCCTGGTGGATTGAATGCTTCTGCCTGTTGCTGGGAGGAGGTGTCAGCAAGCAGTGTAGGAGGATTAACTCCTAGGTTATGAATAGTTATCTGATTCAAACAATCCCTGAGGAACTGGCTCAGAGGTAAGGCTGGGAAGATGATAAATGTTTGTGTGCACCGTTCCAGAACTCTCTCTTCCCTGGGTAGATATTTGTGTGAAGAATTGCTGTCTGAGCCTGACCTTAGAATTGGTCACCTGCTGAGAGCCCAGGATACTAAGCCATTTGTGGAAGTGCAGACCTGAAAGGAGCTGGGCTGAATACAGCTACTATTGGCTGAAGAGGGCCATGAAGGAGCTGGGCAGAAGCCACCATCTGGACCTCAGAAGAGGGATCTTTGCCCAGGCACTTGGGTATTTTAGGTGTGATCACAAAGGGACAGAAGTCAGATTCAGGGATCAGAAAACACTGTGACTGCTCTGAAAAGCTTGAGCAGTACCCTGTCTATGAGCACCACGTTTTGGAGGGCGCTCTCATAGGACCTACTGCTAATTCAGTATATCCGTCTATCATATTTTGTGTTTTGGGTATACTATGCTCCAAGATCCTCTCTCCTGCATTTTTTAGTTCAGTTCAGTAATAAATAAGACCCGAGATACTTGAGCCCGATTATTGCCAGAAATTTGTCGTGCATTGTTGGTTCATATACAAGGCAAGTAGCAGTGGGACAAGTGGGAGAACCCAAAATTACCAGCAGCTGCTCTGGGAGTCATCAGTACATAATGTTCATTTAAGCTACAGACTACTGTTTTCCATGGCATACAGTACTGTGCAAACGTTTTAAGCAGGTGTGAAATAATGCTTTAAAGTAAGAATGCTTTCAGAAACAAAAGTGTTAACAGTTTTTTTTTATCAAATAACAAAATGGAAAGTAAATGAACAGAAAAGAACTCCAAATCAAATCAATATATGGTGTGACCGCCCTTTGCCTTCAAAACAGCATCAATTCTTCTAGGTAGACTTGCACACAGTTTTTGAAGGAACTCGGCAGGTAGGTTGTTCCAAACATCTTGCAGAACTAACCACAGATCTTCTGTGGATGTCGGCTGCCTCAAATCTTTCCGTCTCGTCATGTAATCCCAGACAGACTTGATTATGTTGAGATCAGGGCTCTGTGGGGGCCAAACAATCACATCCAAGAGTCCTTACTCTTCTTTACACTGAAGACAGTTCTTAATTACATTGGCTGTATGTTTGGGGTCACTGTCCTGCTGCAAAATACATTTGGTGCTGATCACAATCCTCCCTGATGGTATGGCATGATGGATAAGTATCTGCTTGTATTTCTCAGCATTGAGGACACCATTGATCCTGACCAAATCTCCAACTCCATTTGCAGAAATACAGCCCCAGACTTGCAAGTAACCTCCACCATGCTTCACTGTTGCCTGCAGACACTCATTATTGTACCACTCTCCTGCCCTTTGGCAAACAAACTGCCTCCTGCTACAGCCAAATATTTCAGATTTTGACTCATCAGTCCAAAGCACCTGCTGCCATTTCTCTGCACCCCCAGTTCCTACGCCTACGTGCATGGTTGAGCTTCTTAGCCTTGTTTCCACATAGGTGGTATGGCTTTTTGGCCACAATTCTTCCATGAAGACTACTTCTGGCCAGACTTCTCCAGACAGTAGATGGGTTTACCTGGGTCCCACTGGTTTCAGTGCTAATGAGAGTGCTGGACATCTTCTGATGTCGAAGGGAATTAAAGTTTCACACGAGAGTTATCAGTTCAGTCAGGGTTCATGGATACAAAAAACTGATAAAAACTGAATCCATTTACATCAGTTTGCACATCCATTGTCAGTTCAGTTTACATCCGTTTTTTACATGTCCATTTGGGCCTTTTGTTATTATAGTATGTTAAATTTCCATGATTCTTTGCTTTTCCCCAGCATGCATTGAGCTTGCCAGGCTGCATTATGATATAATTCCCAAAAAACAGACGTAACCCTGAACTGCTGTAAACTGATCATCAGTTTACATCAGGTTACATCAGTCCCGGTCAGTCAAAACGGAGAGCTGATCTGTCTCTAATTGCAGACTGACACCGATGTTTACTGATGTAAATTGATCGTCATCAGTTTTCATTCGCACTGACATAGAGATGCATTGTTGTCCGTTTTTCATCTGCAAACGGAGGGTTGGAAACCTGACAACCTGAATGCTCGTGTGAAAGGGGCCTAAGCATGATGTGTCTTTCAACTGTTGCATTAAGTTTCCTTGGCTGACCACTACATCTACAGTCCTCAACGTTGCCCGTTTCTTTGTGCTTCTTCATAAGAGCTTGAACAGCACATCTTGAAACCCTAGTTTGCTTTAAAAAGCTTTGGTGTATGACCTGTGTCCTCCACAACCTCACCTTAGTAACCGAGTTTGGCTGTTCCTCACCCAGTTCTAAGCCTCCTGCACATCTGTTTTTGTTTCAGTTAATGACTGTTTCAACCTACATATGAAATTGATGATCATTAGCATCTGCTTGGTATATTTGGTTAATCATACACCTGACTCTAATCCTACAAAATCCCTGACTTTGCAAGTGTACAAGTGTAAAATTGATGCTGGTTTGAAGCCAAAGGGTAGTCACACCAAATATTGCTTTGATTTAGATTTTTCTTCTGTTCGCTCACTTTGCATTTTGTAATTTAAGGAAAATAAACAATACAAATATTTATTTTGAAAGCATTCTTACTTTACAGTATTTTTCACACCTGCCTACAACTTTTGCACAGTACTGTAGATGACCAATCATGTTTTCTGTTTCCTTTGAATTGTTGAGATGAGCACACTGTGTGATTGATAAACCCCCTATTTTTTTTTCAAATGTTCTTTTGGGCCTATTGATGAGAGTAACCCCTTTACACAATATTGCCATTTCTATTGCATTTCTTATCACACTGCCTGCCTTGGTCTGCTGCACAAACGCGAGAGTCTGCTAAAGTGGGAGTACTAGCCATAGTGCTTTATTAATATATTAACTGGGACACTGTAGAAGACTTAAGTAATTTGATTTATACTTTAGTTACAATACAATGTATATTATTATTGTTACTACTACTATAAGTTCTATCAAGCCAAACCACTTTAAACTATAGCTATTTCTGGCAACTACTATTCATGCAGCCCATCGCTATCCACTCATCTTCCATTTCATGTTATATACTCAATAACTAGGTTCTATATGATTGATAACGTTGTCTTAGACAAGCTTCAAAGTAAGGTGTATATTCATAAGGTTCTTTATACAATCTATATTTTTTCTCGGATGTTTTTCAGCATCTTTTGTGAGGTTCATGCTATCGACCTGAGTACTTTATGAAATGACTCATACAATTGTATTTCTTGGCATCAAAGACCGCCTGATGTTCAGTGCTAGTCCAGCCTCTGCAACGGAGAGAGACTAACAAACAGCCCAGACTTCAATGTATCTCTTTCATCTCCCTTCTCCTTTATTCTGTTTATTCTGCGGACGAGATGCCACAGATCATAAAATAAATACTCTGTAATATGTGTGTGTCTTAGAGCGAGTCTCTTTTTTTTCTGTGCAATTTAATGACCAGGATGTATAAGGTACATGTTTAAAAAAACAAAAAAACACTATCAATAACATTATACTGTTGTTATTTGCAATAAGTATACATCTTAGTTTACCATGGTTTTATAACCAACAACGTATAAAGCAGGAGCTTTGGGATTACGACAAAAACTCCTCCAATATGCATAGAGGCAGGGAGATGGCAGCATGAGTTAATAAAAATAAATTATATTGTATTCGTGTTTATGGTTACAGTCCTTGCAGAAATGGGTAGTAAAGGATGAGAGCTATGCATGGAGCCCTATTAAGATGCTGTACTTAAAACTTGTTCTTATCTCACTTCTATGGCAGCCCTATGCACATTAAAAAATGATATTTTTTTCACCATTTTTAAAAACTAATATATATCTTTTCAGTTGGACCATGACCTCATTTTTAAATGTATTCATACATAAGGAATTCTAATTTAATCAGACCCTTGGAAGGTCACTTTTGACCTGATGTGCACATTCACTTGTCAAGCAAACCCCCCAACAGCTTAACTTGAATTGTTTTGTTGTAATTGTACGACATCATTAAAATTTTCAAATTCTGTGACAGAGGGGTCTTTTCACTAAGCTGCCAAGGGCAGCCAAGTGAATGACTGATCTGAAGTGAGCCGAACACTGTTCGGCTATTCACTTCAGCCTGGTACGGCTGATTTCAGCCGTACATCGGCTTGCTTCGTGTGGCTTCGGGTCGGCCGAATATGCTCAGCATGTTCGGCCGACCCGAAGTGCATAAGGAGTTCGACTCAGCCGATCCAACATCTGGATTGGCTGAGCCGAACCTCCGGCAGTCTTCTCACTGTTGTTCGGGCTATTCTTAAAGATGCCGAACAGCAGTGAGTGAATAGCGGCATTCGGCTCGGCTGTTCTGCTCGGGCACTCAGAGGGACCGAGCAGAACAGAAAAAGAGTGAAAAAAGTAAAAAAAAAGTAAATAGAAAACGATTGTGCGCAGCTAGCAGTGACAGCTATAGTTTCCTATTGTCCGGCGGCTCTGCTGCTGTAAAAAAAAAAAACCGAAAAAAAAACCTCTCCCGGGCGCTCTGGGAGCCTCCCGCTCCCGGCCGCCCAGGAGAGAAACACTGCTGTGTCTTTTTTTTTTTATTCTGACACAAGCGATGTCAGAATAGAAAAAAAAAAAAAAATTTTTCCCATTGAAAAGCATTGGTACATTACTATTGGCTATTTCAATTTGCAATAGCCAATAGTAAACTAGCATTGTACCCGCCCTCTGCTGCAGTTCCCCATCAGGTCCATCAGCAGAGGGCGGGTACAATGCTAGTTTACTATTGGCTATTGCAAATTGAAATAGCCAATAGTAATGTCCCAATGCTTTTCAATGTGAATTTCTTTTTTTTTTTCTGACATCGCTCGCGTCAGAATAAAGAAAAAAAGACACAGCAGTGTTTCTCTCCTTGGTGGCCGGGAGCAGGAGACTCCTGGGCCGCCAGGGAGAGTTAGCTGTTTGGAGATCAGTGTCCCTGGTTAGCAGGTAACCAGGGACGCTGATCTCTCTGAAAGTGGCTGGAGCCAGCCGTAAGACCCCAGAGTGTCAGTGATGAGATCCTCATCACCTTCAATACAGTCACCAATAATGCAGCTACAGACTAATGGACCCATTGCCAACTTTGGACCAGGTCCTTTAATACACCATGCCTCTTGCTGCTCTCAACCCTATTTACTACTCCATCTTATCATAATTGGGTAGAGCTCTCTGAGAGAAGAGGTATTGTCAAAAAGATCTTTCAAAGCAGTTCTCAACATGGAAAGACTAGTGCAGGGTGCAATGATCATTCTCCAAACCACCCCTTCCCCCCCTTGGAATTCTGCACTTAGACATGTCATCTGTGATCTGTGTAGAATACATGAAATGTGAAATAGTAACCTGTTCTATTTTTCTATATATACCTGTTAAATGAGTTCACCTTTACCACATGCATCGTGCCACTAAGACCACCATGAGCCTACAGTCATGCACCCTTATGGGAGGTTAAATGAACTACATCATCTTTAAATGTATCGTTGCTACCTATTTGTTATTGTTATTTGTTTGTGATAAACATGTTAATAGTTTCTATATCACCCTCCTTTTTTTTCAATAAAAAAATAGGACACCACAGGAATATATTATTTATAGTAATATATTAGTTTGGAACAGTGCATGCAGTCCAAATATCTACAAACTTATAGAAAACACAAATATTAAGAGAAATAGAAAACATTTATTTTAGTAATATATATAATATGGAATTGATGTTAAGCAATTTTATGGATACAATACAATACCTTTCTATGTTCATGTACATGGGCATCACAATGGGGTGCCAGCACACATTTCTAAGAACTTTCAAGAGCTCCTTATTAACAAGGAACACCAGACCTCCACAGGCATATTAAAATATATTGTACAACCTTATTGGTAAATCTGGGTACCTTTCATGTGGGGTGTATTTTGCATTTAAAAATCAATAAACACCTCATGCATGAAAACCACAAAATAGGACCCTTTACAATGTAGTGACCATAAATTAAATTGTTGTTAGCAACCTCTAAGGCGATTGTGATAGCACAATATCTAAACTATATTCCAAACTTTATAAGAATTTTCTATAAATAGTGAAAAATTTCTATTGGTAATAAGAGTTTCAACCTGTGCACATGAACCCAATCAAGAATTCAGGATATCCATGCTTATCACCATAGACATGGAGTTTCTTGATATATGTTAGCTGTTTCAAATACTCTACCCCAGGCAGATCAAAGATTGTAATCCAAGAATGACTGCAGACCTGTATTTCTCATGAATAAAATGTCTACAGGTGTATAAACCCAACTGGGATACAAACTTCCACTGTGGCATTGTGGGTTTCCCATGCAAGATGTCAAATCTAGTATTTCTTTAAAATGAAATTCCACAAAAATTGAAGACACCTAGTGTGAAGAGGTATATAGCAATGTATTGCAGGAGAGCTTTGAATAATAATGTTAGGCACCTAAGCAGAATTGACACAGACTATAGTTTGATCCAATGTGCAAACACATTTTCTAGAAAGTAATCAGACAACAGTATATAGTAAAAGTCATGTTGTGTGCACCATGTCACAAAGTACTGATGTTATGGCCGATGTACGGCTGAAATCAGCTGTACAAGCCTGAAGTGAATAGCCGAACAGCATTTCGGCTCACTTCACTTCGGGTCGGTTATTCACACGGCTGTGATATAATAATGGTACCATAAGGCCTTTTTATACAAGGTGTACCCTACTTTAAGCTGGAGAAAGTGTCAGTTATTGGCCACACACATACACATATTCTGAGCAGTGGGGCTGCTATATTATAACTAAAGATGACCAAAATTAATAAGGCCCTGTCACAACCACAGTGTTTTGAAATGCTTACTTGAAGCATTTTCCTTTCCCTAAATGATTTTTCATTAACTTACTATGTGCCTTTGAATTTGCTAGCAAATTTAATTAGTCGGTTTCCCTAGCACAGACTCCTTTCTCGTGTTATGCCATAGCCTGTTCCTCGGGAGTGTGAAATGAATCTCTGTGCTGACCCAGCATCAACACCTATATAACCATTTATCTAGCTGGGAAGGGGGAAAGAGTGAAAGGGAATACTATAGAGTGTCACTTAAGTGACAGCTCTGAGGCTTCTGGGGCTGTTGACATCAAATCCAAATGGTGGCACCCAATAGCAGTCAAAGGGCTTTTGGAAGTCTACAAAAGGGAGGTATTTACAGCTAAATAATATGCCTAAAATACATTCAATGTATTCCCACATATAACATTATGGGAACATTGCTGTTGAAATGAATGGCTCGGTGACAGGGTCTCTTCAATAGATTTCTTTTGTATGAAATTTAAATGAATCTGGGGATTTTTGACAAATGTTATGGTGTCTTAAGGGAAGGAGATTTAAGGTGGTTTCTGTTTCTAATGGATTTTAAATTGTTGCTGGGGGTTATAGAAACTCCCTTGAACAATCTTGGATCTCATTGTTTCACATTTTTTAACAGAAAGAAAAACAACAGCAATAAAAAGTAAACAAAAAAATGTAAAGTGATAGTACACAAATAACGATCAAATACAAGAAATAGAAAAAAAACACAAATGCAAACAACACTAAATAGAAATAACTCAACAATCCTAAATTTACTGAAAACCCCGCACTCTATTAATAATACATTTTTTTATTAAATGTCCATTCAAATTTCACCTAAACCACAAACTTAAGAGTTACTGCTTCACTGAAATTTTGTAAAATCAATTTAGCTGAAATAACCCTGTTATGTCTAATTATAACAGTTTAGGGGTTTGCATGAATGGGCTTTTGTTTGCTTTAAAATTGCTGCGTTCTCCCATACAAGTCTATAGATAAAGGTGCTCAACTGCAAGTCAACTACAGGTCAACTGCAACTGTAATGAATTTTCAATTATCTCAAATGGTCTCTCATTAAAGTGACACTAAACCCAGGAGTTCAATCTTAAAAATGCATTATCTATGTATATATATAGAGAGAGAGATTAATAGATATATACATATCAGATCATGTTTTATTTTTTATACAAGCAAAACAGCATGTACAAAAGAAAGTTATTTATATTTATCATCTTTTAGGCTCTATTCATGCATGAACAGTTTTCCCGCACATATTAGGCTGAATGAATATGTGCGGAACCGCTCTAAACATAAAAAACAATGCATGTTAATGTACATTGTTCATATTATTGCAGGAACCGTGCAGTACGAAACAGTGCATCCCGTAAAATAGTCCAAGAATAGTCCAAGAACGATTTCATGGGTGGTTTCACACATTTGCGGCTATAGTGTAGCAGCAAACAAGCAGAATCTGTGCAGATGTAAAGATTGTAGCGTTATCATGCTTCTTCTGCACGGAAAAGCGCAGGAAAAGCAAATTATATATGCGATTGGAGCCTTAGGCTGAGCAGGAATTCTCCATAATAGAATAGGGTCTTACATCTTCTACCTATAATAATTTTGTAGAAATTAAAAACTATTCCTATTTGATCAAATTATTTAACCTAAATTGATTTATTAAATGAGAGAAGGGGCTCCTTTTAGTGGTCTTATCACAGACTGGTCTGAAGTAGGAAAGAATACAAGAGTTTGAACACAGTTAAGCACACACACACAATGCAGATGAGTATGCTGGCCAGCCATATTCAACAGCACACAGCAGATCTTACCGGCATCATCTCTGTAGTGGGGGGACTGGGACCGATCCTGATGACAGATGGGGGTTGCCCGGTGTATGGGCTACGTCAGGACAGACCTCTTCTCCTGCTGCTTCCTCCGCCTCCCCCCTCTCCTTTCTTCACCTTCCTGGCTGCTGGTGAAGAGGCGTGG
>NW_017307064.1:209308-249995 GCF_000935625.1 Nanorana parkeri | reverse complement strand
TGGCCACAGGTTGGGAGGAGGATGCGGCTGTAGCAAGGTCGGGGGAAGAGTCGACATCACCGCTGGCTAAGCCCATATGTTGTCATTCGGCCGGGACTTTTTAATAGCGATTTAACATGCTTCTGCTCGGAAGCAGTTGACCACCCTCTGATATATAGTATATATTATAGCAAATTAATAATTTTTTTGACATTGTTTTATTTCAAAGAACGTATTATATTTCCAGCAAATTGAGAACACAATGCTTCTAATTTCTATTTTTCTGAAAAGTCATCCTAGAGAAAAAAATTAAGCTGCTTTGTGTTTAAGCAATATTGCTAATTGACTGCACAAAAACTAAAAATATAAATATATGTGATAGGTAAAATATTTCTCTTGGGCATTATCATTTAGAGAAAACAGTGATATTAATTCTTTAAATGCTGACATAATTTCCTTTTCCTTTCATTAATTTGAGCGGAATGAAGCTTCGTATTCTCCTTTGAAAAGCCTGCAGCTAAAACCTAACTGTATAATATGTAATTCTTTTCCTTAAGCAAAGGCAAATTAATAATGCTTCTTGCTGCTTAATTTACTCTCCTGTTGAAATATTATAATCCATTAATCCAGGAAATCATTATAAAAATATAGTTATTATTGATGGATGAAAAAAAGCTTAACAAACAAACAGCACAGTACATGTGCACATCAATGATTAAAGCCACGTTTTCATCCTGTTTACTGCATGTTGACGTCTTTATACATTGACATATTTTTAGGGGTTTTTTATGCATCTTACACGTTCCCACAGAATTACATAATTAAACACGGCAGCTCTGCACCCCTAAAAGGCATTAATACTTTGTTATAACATATCTAAGAAATGTAATATAGAAAAAGTGAAATATATTTTTATTCATATGAAAATATTACATAAGCTATATGTGTATAAACTGTACACAATTTCTAAAGCTGTTATCAGTTTCTTAATGCACACATGCACAGAATGAGAACACAAGTGGCCATGCTGACACATATTGGGCAGGCATGGCCCACAAAAGGGAAGCTCATCCATAGTAATGATGTCTACCTGATGCAGGAAAATAGCAATGAAAAATTGTGAAAATTTAATTTTATGGAGAAAAACAAGGCAATTACCTTGCATGTACTACTTCTTTCACAGCACTGCAACACACGCTATTGTGGAACCGTGCAATGCAGCGCATAGCAGCTGGGTGCCATTCAATTTGTGCTATGCTTAGGTATGAATGGGCCCTTAGGATTTACATGCAATTTAATGGATATATTAGCATTCTTTGAGGAGGTAACCTAGATGGAGGAAAGCCGGTAGATGTAGTGTACCTTGAGTTTGCAAAAGCATTTGATGCAGTAATGCATAGATGCTTAAAATACAAGCTACAATCCTTGGGCATTGATGAAATGGTGTGCACATGGATAGAGAACTGGCTACAGGAACATGAGCAGAGAGTATGAATAAATGGCTCATTATCTAAGTGGTCTTTGGTTGGCAGTGGCATGCTTCAGGGTTCCGTCTTGGGGCCATTGCTGTTCAACTTTTATTATTAATATGGGACTGGTATTAATAGCAATATTTCAGTTTTTGCTGACGATACCAACATTTGTAGAGTGATCAACTCAACTGTTCAGGTCCATCAGCAGAGGGTGGGTACAATGCTAGTTTACTATTGGCTATTGCAAATTGAAATATTCTGACATCGCTCGTGTCAGAATAAGGGAAAAAAAAACACAGCAGTGTTTCTCTCCTTAGCGGCCGGGAGCGGGAGGCTCCCAGAGCGCCCAGGAGAGTTTTTTTTTCTTTTTTTTTTTTACAGCAGCAGAGCCGCCGGACAGTAGGAAACTATTGGGCGGAGCTAGCTGTCACTGTTAGCTCCGCACAATCGTTTTCTATTTACTTTTTTTTACTTTTTTCACTCTTTTTCTGTTCTGCTCGGTCCCTCTGAGGGACCGGGCAGGACAGCCGAGCCGAATGCCGCTCAGCGGCATTCGGCTATTCACTCACTGCTGTTCGGCATCTTTAAGAATAGCCCGAACAGCAGTGAGAAGCCTGCCGGAGGTTCGGCTCAGCCGATCCAGATGTTGGATCGGCTGAGTCGAACTGCTTCTGCACTTCAGGTCGGCAGAACATGCTGAGCATGTTCGGCCGACCCGAAGCCACGCGAAGCAAGCCGATGTACGGCGGATTTCAGCTGATGTACGGCTGAAATCAGCCGTACCAGCCTGAAGTGAATAGCCGAACAGTGTTCGGCTCACTTCACTTCAGATCGGTCATTCACTCGGCTGCCCTCGGCAGCTTCGTGAATAGACCCCATAGAAATATTATAGAAAGACCTTGATAAAGTAGGGTAATGTAAGAAGTAGGGTAATGTAAGAAATTTAAGGTTATGTATTTTGGTGTTAAAAATACGCATGCAAGCATCAATGGGAGTTCCACTGGGGGAATCAGAGGTGGAAAAAGATTTGGAAGTCCTAGTGGAAAAGAGCATTAGTAACAACATGCAATGCTAGATTGCAGCAAATAAGGTGAGCAGAGTATTATCATGCAAACAGAAGGGTATGTTCTCTATAGAAAAATCGGTAATTCTGCCCCTATACAAAAAGCACTGGTTTGGCTACATCTTGAGTATGACGTTCAATTTGGATCTCGGATTCACATAAAGGATGTTCTTGATTAAGAGAATGTCCAAAGAACGGCGGTAAAAGTAATAATGTTAGAGGGCCAAAGCTACAAGGAAAGATCGCAAAGATACACATAGGCACATACTCACACACTTATAAATTCACTGACATACATAGGCTGAACTCGATGGCCATGTGTCTTTATTTAATCTCAACAACTATGTAATATGTAACTATGTAAACCCAAGAATAAAAATGTAATACATTGCAGGTTACCAGTTCCTATATGTGGTGGCTGCATGCAATTTCTTTTTTCCAGGCTAAAAATATTTTCAGCAAATGCAGACAATTCTTGTTGATCTTGCCAGAAATCCAGTGTCCTTGTCACTTCCTTTGAGGTAAATTGAATGGTGAGGAAATGGGGACATCTACAGTTCCCCCCATACAGTGGAAATACAGTGGAGAGAGAAAGAATAGCAACCTGGGTAAAGAAAGTGTGTTAATTACAAGATTGTCAGGTGAGAAATAAAATAATGAATAAAATGGAAAACAAAATAATGCAGCCACCTCAACTAAGGACTGATAAGCTGCAATACTTTAAATGTTTGTTCTTATGTTAAGATACACTTTAAAGTATACTTAAATCCACATTTAATTTTTTTTAGTTTTTTACTGCGTAGGGCTATAATACATTTCAGGTTTTGATTGTTGTTTGTGTCTCTGCTGGAAAGATTCACACTCTCTATATGCCTTGGTGACCTCTATCACCAGGACCAAAAGTAAGGTAAAATCCAGACATTTTGGCTTTATATACTGTATACTTTAATCTTTGTTTCCACCTTAAAGCTGAACTTCAGCCTTAACTTTATTCATACAGAGTTGTACAGGCTCCTGTCCTGGACTGAAATTGCTTACTCTGATTACACTGCACACTGTGAGTTTCTAACAATGTGCATAAGAAGCTGCAGCACATCACATAGACCTGACTCATTTGCTGGCTGGAGGACATCCAGCATCTTCTAGCATTTCCCTCTCCAGTCTTACTGTACCTGACCCACCCCATTTTTTCATTGGACTTCAGTTTTTTCAATCATGAAGCCTCAACAACACATGTGGACATTAAGAAGGGCAGTCTGCATGAAAATGAAGCCTGCCTAGGAATGCCCCCTCCTCCAGACTGACATCCACCTATCAAGGCATTTTGATATTTGCATGCCTCACCACTGCTTGCATTAGGGCTGAGGAGTAATAAGGCAGGGTGCTTGATGTTTTCAGGAAGCTATGTACAGCACTCTGCTGGCCCCTACCACCAGTCAAGGTCTGCCTGCATTGCATAGAGAAGCACAAAGACCTTTGGATAGCACAGAGGGTATAAAACAATATGAAAAAAGGTAAGGTATTTTTAAACTTTTCATTGCATGTTGATGAGATGGGTGGAGGAAGGAAAACACAATCTAAACATATTCAGCTTTAATGTTAAAAAGAATCTTTGCTTTTCCCATGAAGGGCAAAGTAACTCATAGCGAAGGAGCCGAAGGATTCAGCCACAGCTTCGGCTGATCCTTCAGTTCTCTTTGGCCACCGGAGCCCTTTGGTTCAGTTAAACTGAAAGGCTGCTGTACTGGCTATTCACTATATGCTTAGGTTCCACTGAGCCGAAGTGACAGCACCATTGAAATGATTTACGTTAATCCAGGAAAGGTGGTATCCATTCAGAAAAGGATGGAAGTTCACCTCAGTCCAGGCCTGCTCCTCCACCCACCTTCTGGCATGCTACTGCGTGTTTAGGAGGCTTCTGATCGGAGGAGGGAACTCTGATGTAAAAGGGGAGACTCTGACATGAAAGGGGGACTTTGATGTAAAAGGGGGCTTTTGATGTAAAAGGAGTGCTCCTGATGTGAAGAAAGCTCCTGATGTGAAAGAGGTACTCTGAAGTGAAGGAAGGAACCCCACTTTTGTGTTTTTTTCCCCCCTTACTATCCAATATCTTTTAAACTGGGGTACCTCAAGATTAAGCATACTTTTAAAGGATGCCGTGACTGAAAACATGTTGAGATGAACTGGCCTAGCCTGTGACAAAAACTATCCTGCTGATGGTAGTGTCCACCACGTACTAATACACCTAATATCCAACTTCAAGCATGTTGATACTTATTAACTTCCACATAAAGATTTCCTACAAGAGACATTATTTGTGCCCTACTTGCACGTAAGCTGTGGTATATTGTGACTGCCTTCCCTCTTTTACAGAGCAAAGTACAAGTAAGCTTGTCCTTTATCTGCTGGAGAAAAAAATCTGTGCCAGCAAGTCTAGATAAATCAATAGCTCATGTTCTTACAGCATAACGTAATACCACTCACAGAGAAAGAACACCAGAACAAAGACTCAGAAAATAGCAAAAAACATCACGTGATTACTGCCACAGAAAGACAGCAAATAATAAAATGTCATCGTAAAGCCAACAGTTAGTTGGAAAAAGGCTCTTAACAGTATGCATATAAAATAAATAAAATAGTTACCATTTAAAATACTGCAATATAGAATCACAAGAGATCACATTTTTTAACATTAATGGGAACAAGGTGATACAAAGACAACCTTCCCCCCCAAAAAAAGTTGATTATTTTTTGGAAAGACAACTTTCATACAATAAACCTAAAATTACTTTGAGCTAAATGTAAATGCAAAGTTCGTTATGCCCCTCTATCCACATAGATTTTGGTGTCATAAAATGTGTCATAATTTACAGTATTTTAATGTGTCCTACTTTAATATTATTCTCTCAAATCTGAACAGATAAATGCATAGCTGAAATACACATATACAAACTACCTTATTTGCCAAAGGACTTGGAACTTCGTGCAGCTACTTTTGTGATTAAAATACCCCTGCCAGACAGCACAGCCAGGTGGGTGGCACCACTTTCTCTGTTAGAGTTGAAGCACAACTGCAGTTGGAATTTATAATTAAATCATCCAGCATGGTGAAAAATATAAAAACAAGTTTTCACTGTAATACATACCTTCTCCCCAGTGCTGCCCCTGCAGATGCACCATGCAGCGATCCAGCAACAGTATTTTCTGTGTTGAAAACACTGAAAAAGAAGGTATGTATACTACAAACTTTAAAATATTTAACTAGGGGTGGTGGGGTGTTAGTGTGTATGTGCGCTGTAAAGGGAGCTGCCCACCCAAGCTCAAGTTGGGCTTTAGGAAATACAGCAGTGTCAGGTCCCTGCATGCAGCCTGTTGACTGGACAGTGAAGGAGCAACAACACACTGATAAGTCATCACCTCTGCTCCCTCTGCCCGGTTTTTCCCAGTACTACTCTATTGTTCTTGCCACTTCCCAACCTCTACAACATTAATTAGCTTTGTATTTCTATTTTTCTTGTTTTATATTATCTTAAATGCATTCCTATTCACATTAGTGCGAGAGCCTTTTTCTATCTATAACCCCTTGAGTCCAAGAGCATTCTATTCTATCAAGTACTGCTTTATTAACGACTATTGTCTCAAAGCGCTTTTCACCCTATACCCACCATGGGTCCCAGAGCATTGTATTCTATCAAGTATTGCATTCTTAACCGCTATAGTCTCAAAACCATTTTCTCCCTACACTCACCATGAGTCCCAGAGCATTGAATTCTATCAAATATTATGTTCTTAACCATCTCAGAGCCCTTTTCTTCCTATACCTACCTTGAGTCCCAGAGCATTACATTCTATCAAATTTTGCCTTTTTAACCAGTATAGTCTTAGTGGCTTTTTCTCCTTATACCCACCCTAGACTCAGAGCACCTTTCTCCCTATACCCACCCTAAGTCCCTGATCATTCTATTATATAAAATATTGCCTTCTTAACCACTATAGTCTCAAAGCGTTTTCTCCCTATACTCACCTTGAGCCCCAGAGAATTGTATTCTACAAATAATGCCTCTTAACCATTATAGTCTCAAAGCCCTTTTCTCCTTATACCTCCCTTGAGTCCCAGAGTATTGTATTCTATCAAATATTGCCTTCTTAACCATTATAGTCTCAGAGCCTTTTTCTCACTATACCTCCCTTCAGTCCCAGAGCATTGTATTCTTTCCAATATTGCTTTCTTCACCACTATAGTCTCAGAGCCTTTTTCTCGCTAGACCCCCTTAAATCCCAAAGCATTCTCTTTTTTTGATTTTTCATTTCTGAAATGTTTCAGTTCGGCACCTTATATCTTTTAGCATTTGTAGGCTACACTAGCATACATTGTTTTTATCCAGAACAGATAGAGATTTAGTTTGGTAGCAGATTCGAATACATACATTTTTATTTTGGAAGTTTTGAAAAAAAGGTGTTTTCCTGTAATTTTCCCCAATGTAACTTTTACTTGCTTTGCACATCCCCAGATATTTACTCAAAAGTCATAAACAGCAATGACTTTTGACTAAAAAGATTTCAAATAAGTTAAATTTTTATGTAATGTGTGGTAAAGCTGAAAATTCATTTTCACATTTTAATTCAGGAATCCCCCCCCCCCCCATCCTTCTTAATAACACAGTGAGACAGAAAGCTAAAAATGTGGCATATATACAGCTAACTTCTGCCTAAGGTGCTTGCTGGAAAACTGTGCTGCTCTTTAGTGTCTCCCCCTCCCCACTGCGTGCCTCTAAATTGTCATTGAATGCAGTGCAGCATGCACACTTCCTGTCTGTGTGGTGCCCAGCCTCCCACAAGCAACACACTGACTATTCATCTAATTCTGCTGCTATGGTTCAAAAGATGATAAATTAGAATTTTTAAATATAATGTGAATCATTTTTATTCATATTAAAATACAAAATGATTGTTATATTCACCTTTTTAAATAAATTATTGCTTTTTTTTAAAGGGGAACAATTTTGTCTAATTTTTTTGTGTCTAGTTTAGACCAGCTTTTGGTCCTGTCCCTGAAATTGTTATAGAGGCACTTTGATTTTAAGCATGACAGTGCTGTCCTATTTACTAAATGTCTGTAGCACTGGATGCCTGTGATACTTTGCCAAAATGTTCTGGACTGCTCTTTTTCAGTTGGGCATAAGAATAAAACCTTAGTGACTCAATCCATGGCTTATTGCTATATATTTGCTTGTGAAGTACATCTCACAGCCAGCTGGAGAATCCCTAGCTTCTTCTAATGCCAAGCTTTAAAATGGATTAACAGAATATTTGGTTTTGTTGGACCAGTATCATTTAGATTCTGTTTTCTGTTTAAGTAGTTTTGCCAGTAAATCCTTCTGTTGCCACTTGAGCAAGTTAAATCTAAAAAACAGTACAATATTATATAGGGATATATAGAGAAAATAGTCTGCATTGTGCTGTAGCAAGAGCTGGTCACTGCCATGTATGGGTTGAATTACTTTAAGTTCTTAAAAACAGAAAACCTGTATTTACTTAGAAAATCTAATTTTGTAATGGTAAAAACTATTTATTCTGACTGGCTGTGTCCAGTAAACCTTTAATAAATGTCCCTAACAGTGAATGAAGGTAGTATGTTTGAAGAGATGCAGTTTGAGTCCTTATAGTGAGACATGTGAAATAATTTTCAGATTTCATGAAACCTCTACTAAACATTATTTTAGCTGCAGCTCTCCATATATTAGAATGATCAGTAAGCTGCAGATATAAGAATAAATATAAAAAGGAATACGTCATAACAAACAACACTTGGAGGCAATCATTTTTGGAAAAATTCTCCCTTACACTGGGGGAAAGAGTAGAAGTCCCCACTTAAATTGGCGGTCAGTGGAGAAGGACCCTCTTAAATTGGAGGTCAGTGGAAAGGCATCTCTCATATTGGTGATCTGTGTAGCGCTTCTTCACATTTGTAATGAGTGAGTGAATTGGAGACCTAATGCTAAATTACAGTCACCTAAAAACAACTTTTGGTAGCTCCCCCTGCCAAATAGAAAGGCTCTAATGCTCATTTAGTCTAGGGGCATATAGTAGGCAGAAAAACTTACTTTATTCCCCACTCCTACAGGCTTTCTTTCCCTGAATGACTGATCCTATGAAGAACCTCCCTTTTGCTGGTTTTGCAGCCACCCCCTTCCTGGCGCCATCACATACAATGCAACACCAAAACAACATGGATACACCCTGAAACAATATCTGGAGAACCACAAATACAAAAATTAAGAAGACAGTTAAATACAATTGAAGTATTAAAATTAAAATTCCCTTGTGCCCCCAAATTCCATTCTATATGTCCCCAGTATAAACTAGATAACACATTAGCAAACAGTAAGTCTCACAGTGAGCCTGTGCAGATGTGACGTGGGTCAAATACAAATCAAATTGTAGGTAAATGGTCCAATGCACAAAATAGTAGATCCTGCATTATACGCATGTACATTGAGATCTCACTCACATTCTAAGGCTGGAGCAGGATTGGAGAAGAGTACGAGCTGCGGGGGAGCAAGAAATAAGGTAATACTTCGTCTCTGTTACTCCACCTAGACAAAATAAGCAGTGGAGCCTTATTATGGTGAGGTGTGGAGTGTGGGTAGTTTTTATAAGCTAATCAGAGTTAAGCTTTAAACTGGTGGTTAGTGGGAGAAGGTCCCCCTTACATTGGTGGCCAGTTGTAAAAGCACCCACTTACATTGTTGGACAGTGCAGGGCTTCCTTGCATTTGCAGTGAGTGGGAAAGGTGCACTATTACATTGGTAGTGAGTGGAAGAAGTGCCCCCTTACACTGGCCATGAGTGGAAGAGGTTGCCCCCTTTCAATGGGGGTGAATGGGTGAGGTGCTCCCTTACATTGATGGTTAGTAGGAGAGGTGCTCTCTTTCATTTGTAGCAAGTGAAAGCAGTGCCCCCTTTCATTGGTGGTTAGTGGAAGAGGTGCTCCCTTACAATGATAGTCAGTGGGAGAAGGGGGTCCTTATATTTGTGGTCAATGAAAAGACTAACCTGTTACATTGGCAGCAAGTGGGAGGAGTATCCTTTACATTGGTGGACATTGTGTAGTTCCCCCTTACATTGGGGAACAGTGGGAATAATGCTTGGTTACATTGGTGGTCCTGTGGGAAGACTGAACTTTACATTGATGATCAGGTGGAACAATGTCTCTCAATAAGGGGCATTGTTCCATTAAAGCTTAAAAGTCATTATTGGTGTCACAGGTTCCTTATGTAAAAATTAAGATGAAAGGACCCACTATTTTCAAACCACTGGCTCTGCAGTTTGAATTCAGAAACTTTGCAGGCACTGCAAGCCAGGATATCAATCTGTCACTGCTCAATAAACTCCTAGCAATCTTTGAAAGAACCCTCGGTTTTCACAAAACCTTAGATGACAAAGGTTTATCTAAAGTGCCACAAAAACAAAGTCTATAGCAACAAAAAAAATGTAAGCTTTCAAATGATCATCGTACTCCTGCCGATAACAATGTAAGGGACATTAAGCTTTTTGAAGCCACTCACACTGTTCAGCATAATGCGGTCATACCCATTGTTCATCACAATGTGGTAATGCCTATTGTTCAACGGCACTTTAATTTTCTTTCCTCAGTGTCCTCAAAGGTTCACCAGGTCTTCTGTGTAGAGTGAAGATGGATTTTGATATATGAATTGTTCAAAGTTGATACTCAACTGATAAATTATTGCTTCTAAAAGATTATTCTTGATAAATAACTATAATAAAAACTAACTGGGATTTATTTCAATGCCCTGAACCCAATTTATGGAGAGCATGTTCCTATTGATTTCTTTGCCAGCCCAGTACTACCAACATTTCATGCCAATGAATCAGTTGGTGCCATACTACAGCCTGGAGACCAGTGCTTCTGTTATCAAGCCCTGACACGTTTTGCAGGAGGCAACCTGTGAAGCTCTGGTGAACTCCATGCCCAAGAGGGTTAAAGGGGTTCTAAACCCTCCCGTGTTTTGCCTATATCTATTGCTATCAAGCAGTAGATATAGGCAAACAGTTTTTTTAAAAACCTGCTAAAACAGCGGTTGCATAGTAAGATCAGTTAGGGTCTGGAACTCACTGCCACAGACAGTGATTTCAGCAAAGAATGTGGAATTGTTCAAGAAACTTTTGGACGATTTCTTAAGGGACCGTAATATACAGGGGTACAGGTACTCCTAGAATGAGATCCTAATAGGTTGGACTTGATGGACTAATGTCTTTATTCAACCTCAAATACTATGTAACTATGTAACATGGGGGGGGGGGAGGGGGAAAAAATTGACTTTAATGTCACTTTAAGGCAGTCCTGATCAAAACCTCTTCAAGTGTCAGGGAGCAAGTCACGGTTACCAATCAATTCATATTTTGTAGTCACGGTGTCTAATCTTAATGCCTAAATCAGTGCTTTCCTCAACAGATGAGCACACAATTTTGTATGCTTGTGTATATTATACATACCATAACATCACTTTTGGCAACCCTGAAGAAAAAACACTCCAAATACCAGGAAATATAAAAGAAAGTGATCAGACCATTTTCGAAATGATAAATGCACTAAACAGAATGCCTAAAACATTCTTTTAGTTGAAGAAGAAACTAATTAATAGGCATCTAACCTAGGGTGACATGTGTGTGAAGATTTAAAATCATTACCTCTGTAATGCTGTGCCAATTTTTTGCAATCATCAGAGGATATCTGCAGACCTTTGTTCATCTTTATGATTTCCAGAAGTCCCTGCAGGGTAAGGCAGGTGACAGACAGGCACTAACAGCTGTCAATGTCAGCAGAGTGAGGACATGAGCATCCAAGATCTTCAAACCCATGTAAGGGTATCCATATGACTAAACCTAATGCTGAACCTAACCTAAATAACCTAACCCTTAAAGCAGGACTGATTAATGAGCAACAGTGAGTTCCAGCAGGAGCAAATACGTCTACTTTGTATTATTTAAAACAAATTTAATAAGTGTTATTTTAAACCTGTGTTATTGCTGAGAACAGCTGACACAGGACCACGTAGGAATAGCACCTAGTTCTTAAGTGGTTAATTTTCAAAAAACACTTTTCAGTATTTCTCAAACTTCTCAAGTAGTGTTGGGTTAATCAATTCACACATTAGAGGAATCAGCAAACTGCACATTTATTGATTTACCTTAGGGCTTGATTACGATGAGTTATACATTTTGCAGTATTTTTCTGTGCATGGCGAATGTATGGACATGAGTATGCATTATGTTTACACCAATGTGTTGCTTGTGTTCTGTTGGTTAGATGTAACTTTTTTTAACATTTTACTTTTTACTGCTCTAGCACTGTCGGGGCGACTGTGTGCACAAAAAGTGACAGATCCACTTTAAAGAGCTTTCTAGCTTAAACTCCTGTGTATGCAACAAAGGGAAGTTGGAAATTATGGTATTGCAATGGCACTAGACTTGAGGACTAGACAGGACAGAGCACTTAAGGGTTTATTTAAAGACAGAGGAAGGTAATTGAACAAAATAGTCATGTTTACTTATCTCCCCAGGGGCCATCCTAAAAGCAAAAAAAATCAAAAGCATCAGGAGCAGAATGGGACATCTTTTGAGTGGGCTAGGATAGGTGCCCTTATCTTCATTTTGTAGAAAAGATTGGACTGCTATGCTGCTGCCCAGATCCCTTCCAATTTAAAATCAGATCCAATGGCTGTGTTTGTGGTCATGCACTTGTTTTAACCCTTTGATTGCCATGCCTAATTACTTATGTCACTGGCTATCTAAGAGTAGGCACAGCTATGATGTGTGTAATAATGTATTGCCAATCAAGGGGTCAATGTCTTCACCTGGATTTGTCCAATGTGCAGATAGTCATACAATTCATGAATCACAATTGCCTAGATTATGGGGTCTATTCACAAAGCTGCCGAAGGATCTGGCTGTAGCTTCGGCCGATCCTTCGGCTAGCTTCGGCCCCAGGACCCCTTCGGTTCAGGAGAACCGAGGGGGTGCTGTACGGGCTATTCACAATATATTCATGCTCACTTCACTTCTGATCGGTCATTCACTCGGCTGCCCTCGGCAGCTTTGTGAATAGACCCCTATGTCTTTCTCCACAGATCAGATGGATCTGCAAGCGATTATTCAGAGAAACAAAAAAGTTGCAAATTGCTGACTCTTCCAATTCGGCTGTCACTATACCCAAGCTTTGCTAAATTACCTAATAAAGCTCATGATTCTCACACATCTAGCTAGCAGCAAAGGTGAACTGTTAACTAATTACAGTGTTAATTAGTTGTTGGACTTTGGTGAGATGTCCTAACTTCTTTTCCCCCTACAATACTGTGCTTGTTTTGAACTAACCATTTCTTTGTATTGAAGACCTGTATTATATTTGGCCATTTTCCCTAGAGTTTTCCTTTGCATGCTAGCAGTGTGTGGACATTTGCAAAATTACATGTGTTCTATATATTGGAATTACTTCCTATACCGATACAGAATACATAGTCAGAGGGAATGTTATCAGCATATACTGGATGTACTGTATGTAGCTTGATCTAGATACTGCAACAATCATGATTAATTTCAATGCAAGACTACTTAACTTAAACAGGGACTTTGTCAGTAGAAATCTGTATGATGGATGTATTAATGCAGTCAGACTTTTAGCATGTAGTTCTTCTGGCTCTTGTGCAGAAAGTGTTCCTTTCCTCTCAGTTTCTCAACCAAAAGCCCCTTCACTGCATTGCACTTTAACCTCCTCCATCAATGCACCCAAACCTTTGACCTCCTTTTTTATCTGATATTTGAATTATTTTGCTTAGGCCACCTTAGCTTTTTTCTTTGTGTACAATGCAAGACTACTAAACTTAAACAGGGACTTTGTCAGTAGAAATCTGTATGGTGGATGTATTAATGTAGTCAGACTTTGAACATGTAGTCTTCCTGGCTCTTGTGCAGAAAGTGTTCCTTTCCTCTCAGTTTCTCAACCAAGAGCCCCTTATGCTGCATTGCACTTTAACCTCCTCCATCAATGCACCCAAGCCTTTGACCTCCTTTTTTATCTTTTTACAGCAGCAGAGCCGCCGGACAATAGGAAACTATTGGGCGGAGCTAGCTGTCACTGCTAGCTCCGCACAATCGTTTTCTATTAACTTTTTTCTACGTTTTTCACTCTTTTTCTGTTCTGCTCGGTGCCTCTGAGGGACCGAGCAGAACAGCCGAGCCAAATGCCGCTCAGCGGCATTCGGCTATTCTCTCACTGCTGTTCGGGATCTTTCAGAATAGCCCGAACAGCAGTGTGAAGCCTGCCGGAGGTTCGGCTCAGCCAATCCAGATGTTGGATCGGCTAAGTCGAACTCCTTCTGCACTTCGGGTCAGCCGAACATGCTGAGCATGTTCGGCTGATCCGAAGCCACACGAAGCAAGCCGATGTACGGCTGATTTCAGTTGATGTACGGCTGAAATCAGCCGTACCAGCCTGAAGTGAATAGCCGAACAGTGTTCAGCTCACTTCACTTCTGATCGGTCATTCACTCGGCTGCCCTCGGCAGCTTTGTGAATAGACCCCTATGTCTTTCTCCACAGATCAGATGGATCTGCAAGCGATTATTCAGAGAAACAAAAAAGTTGCAAATTGCTGACTCTTCCAATTCGGCTGTCACTATACCCAAGCTTTGCTAAATTACCTAATAAAGCTCATGATTCTCACACATCTAGCTAGCAGCAAAGGTGAACTGTTAACTAATTACAGTGTTAATTAGTTGTTGGACTTTGGTGAGATGTCCTAACTTCTTTTCCCCCTACAATACTGTGCTTGTTTTGAACTAACCATTTCTTTGTATTGAAGACCTGTATTATATTTGGCCATTTTCCCTAGAGTTTTCCTTTGCATGCTAGCAGTGTGTGGACATTTGCAAAATTACATGTGTTCTATATATTGGAATTACTTCCTATACCGATACAGAATACATAGTCAGAGGGAATGTTATCAGCATATACTGGATGTACTGTATGTAGCTTGATCTAGATACTGCAACAATCATGATTAATTTCAATGCAAGACTACTTAACTTAAACAGGGACTTTGTCAGTAGAAATCTGTATGATGGATGTATTAATGCAGTCAGACTTTTAGCATGTAGTTCTTCTGGCTCTTGTGCAGAAAGTGTTCCTTTCCTCTCAGTTTCTCAACCAAAAGCCCCTTCACTGCATTGCACTTTAACCTCCTCCATCAATGCACCCAAACCTTTGACCTCCTTTTTTATCTGATATTTGAATTATTTTGCTTAGGCCACCTTAGCTTTTTTCTTTGTGTACAATGCAAGACTACTAAACTTAAACAGGGACTTTGTCAGTAGAAATCTGTATGGTGGATGTATTAATGTAGTCAGACTTTGAACATGTAGTCTTCCTGGCTCTTGTGCAGAAAGTGTTCCTTTCCTCTCAGTTTCTCAACCAAGAGCCCCTTATGCTGCATTGCACTTTAACCTCCTCCATCAATGCACCCAAGCCTTTGACCTCCTTTTTTATCTGATATTTGAATTCCTTTGCTTAGGCCACCTTAGCTTTTTTTCTTTGTGTACATAGTATTTGCTGGAAAAAAAAGTGTTGTTGGGTCATATTGGATAGTATCACCTCTAAAAATGGACTTAGATTTACTGTTTGAGGAGCAACTGATGACTGATACCGTAGCAATGTGCTTTGATCCTGCATTTCAAATGGTGCCTACTGCAACTTCTACAAACCTGTTGTTTAAATATACATTTCAGTCAAAATTGAACATTAAGCCTTAAAATTCATACATAGAATACAACCTGGCCAAGTTTGCAGCTTTTCAATCAGATGTTGCCATAGTGCATTAACCTACCCCACAGCCACATTCCACATGGTTTTTACTTCAACGTTTACAAAGCTGCTGGTTAAAAAAACATGTCCCTCAAAATTGAAAATTAAGCCTTCAATGCATATATAGAATCCAGGCTGATCAGGTTTTCAGCTTTTTAACCAGTCATTGCCACAGTGTACCAACCTACACCACACTCATTTGTTGGTACTCTGGTGGTCTGGGAGCCCATTTGCTTACCTGTTTAGAATATAGGAAACATTTCTGAATACACCTCTACTATAGACTCCTTAATGATCAATTCTATGGTGTCCTATGTATATAAATTATATGTTTAGTGGACATTCTATTATTTCCTGAGTGTGTTTGCCTTTGGTAGGAGAGGGGAACTAAGGAATATTCTCTTAGCTCAAGAACAACACTTACCCATGTGACTAAGACATTCATTGCACCAATTTAATTCAAACCTGCCTTTGAGATTTCAATATAGTTTTTGATACTTCACGCATGAAAAGAGGAAATTGCTTAGTTCATGCATTAGAAAGCAGATACTCTCATAATGATGCAGACACTCGACATAATATAGATTTAACATCAAGCGTAACATTAATGGTTTGGGGGCAATTTAATTATTTTTATATATCCTTTGTTGGCAATGACAGAGGTCAAACGTGTCCTGTACGTCTTCACAAGGTTGGCACACACTGTTGCTGGTATGTTGGCCCATTCCTCCATGCAGATCTCCTCTAGAGCAGTGATGTTTTGGGGCTGGTTTTCTATGGAGTTGAGATCTGGAAACTGGCTAGGCCACTTAGGACCTTGAAATGCTTCTTACGAAGCCACTCCTTCGTTGCCCGGGTGGTATGTTTGGGATCATTGTCATGTTGAAAGACCCAGCCACGTTTCATCTTCAATGCCCTTGCTGATGGAAGGAGGTTTGCACTCAAAATCTCACGATACATGGCCCCATTCATTCTGTCCTGTACACGGATCAGTCGTCCTGGTCCCTTTGCAGAGAAACAGCCCCAAAGCATGATGTTGCCACCCCCATGCTTCACAGTAGGTATGGTGTTCTTTGGATGCAACTTAGCATTCTCTCTCCTCCAAACACGACGAGTTGCGTTTCTACCAAATAGTTCTATTTTGGTTTCATCTGACCATATGACATTCTCCCAATCCTCTTCTGGATCATCCAAATGCTCTCTAGCAAACTTCAGACGGGCCCGGACATTTCCTGGCTTAAGCAGGGGGACACGTCTGGCACTGCAGGATCTGAGTCCCTAGCGGCGTAGTGTGTTACTGATGGTAGCCTTTGTTACGTTGGTCCCAGCTCTCTGCAGGTCATTCACTAGGTCCCCCCGTGTGGTCCTGGGATTTTTGCTCACCGTTCTTGTGATCATTTTGACCCCACGGGGTGAGATCTTGCGTGGAGCCCCAGATCGAGGGAGATTATCAGTGGTCTTGTATGTCTTCCATTTTCTAATTATTGCTCCCACAGTTGATTTGTTCACACCAAGCGGCTTTCCTATTGCAGATTCAGTCTTCCCAGCCTGGTGCAGGTCTACAATTTTGTTTCTGGTGTCCTTCGACAGCTCTTTGGTCTTCACCATAGTGGAGTTTGGAGTGTGACTGTTTGAGGTTGTGGACAGGTGTCTTTTATACTGATAACAAGTTCAAACAGGTGCCATTGATACAGGTAATGAGTGCAGGACAGAGGAGCCTCTTAAAGAAGAAGGTACAGGTCTGTGAGAGCCAGAACTCTTGCTTGTTTGTAGGTGACCAAATACTTATTTTCCACCATAATTTGCAAATAAATTCGTTCCAAATCAGCCAATGTGATTTGTCTGGATTTGTTTTCTCATTTTGTCTCTCATAGCTGAGGTCTACCTATGATGCCAATTACAGGCCTCTCTCATCTTTTTAAGTGGCAGAACTTGCACAATTGGTGGCTGACTAAATACTTTTTTGCCCCACTGTATATATATATATTTATTAAAGATGCACCGATATATCGGCCGACGAAACATAGCGGCCGAAAATAGCACTTTTGGCACAATGCTGAAAGTGCAATTTTTCTGCCGAAATAGTGGTGCATCCGTGATTTCTCTCCTCCCCGCTGGGCGCTGCTCTGTGATCGCTGAGTGTTTGTAAATAATTGAGGACATTTTTACTATATCCTCAATTATGAATAAATGGGAAGTGATCTACATCACCTCCTGTGCATTCATGATTGTGGATATAGTAAACATACTATCTCCTCAAGTTATGAATGAGCCTTAGGTGTGTGAAGTTCCCCCTCAAAGCCTTACCAGGCCCTTAAGGTCTGGTAGGAATTTTAAGGGGGAACTCCACCCCCCAAAATGGGGGAAACATGGGGCCCCCTTAAAATTCCTAACCAGACCCTTGATCCGAGCACAGGCCTGGCAGAGCAGAAAAGGGGCGGGATGAGCATGCTGCCCCCCCTCCCTGCCATACCAGGCCACATGCCCTTGGCACTGGGAGGGTGCTGTTCCAGGGTCGCTCCTGGAAAAGTGGGGACAAGGGCCTCTTCCCCACAAGCCCTGGGGCATTGGTTGTGGGGTTCGGGTAGGGGGCTTATTCATATCAGGGTACCCCTTCAATAAAGGGGCACCCAGATGCGCCCCCCCTTGTGAATGAGTACTTATACCCCTACCCATTCACTAAAGGGTTAAATTCAAAATTCAAATTGTAAAAAAGACGCCACACTTTCAAAAAATCCTTTAATTGAAAAAAAAGACATATTTTTGACAAGTCTTTTATTTTAAAAAAACAAAAACAAAAATGACACTGACATAATCCTAAAGTCAATCCAGCGTTGTCCACAATGATGACGACGCGACGAAATAAAAATAGAAATAGCAATCAGGCCTTCACAAGGCACTGTGCGGTGCGCAGTGCCTTGTGGGGCACTCACCGGGCGAACAGGCCGCCGAACGCCCTGATAGTTGGTGTGTTCACCGAACACACAAACTACCGATGTTCGAGTCAAACTGTTGTTGGACTCAAACATCGAGGCCATCCCTAGTTGTACTGTTCACATTGTCAAAAACAACGCTTGTTTTTCAACATCTCATTAATATTATGTGCCATTGTTAAGCTACTGTGATCTTTAGAAACAAAAGGTGAGTATGTTCAGGGATAATCTGGAGGAAAAAAAATAGACACATTCTTTGACAATAATAAAATAAAAATGTTTATTTTAAAATGTATCTTTTGTGAGCAGATCTTGTATTTAGGGTTTTATGGAATGAAGTAATTTACTTATTACATCTTTATTTGTTTGTTTTGCTCAGATTCAGATTTGGAAGTTCTAGAAATGTCTTATCTTACTTTCTATTAACATTTAAAAAACAGTTTCATTTTAATGAAGACATGGTTTGTGGCTAAATGCCAAAAGTGCCATTTTTCTGCTGATACAGCAGCGCATCCGTGCTTTCTGTCCTCCCTGCTAGGCGCTGATCTGTGTCCCAGCGTGGAGGAGAGAAAGTGACAGCCGGCCGAGCGCTGCGGGAGGAGAACGCTGTGTTTTTGGGGGTTTTTTTTGGGGGGGGGGGGCAAAAAAAAATCTTGCACCAGGGCCCTTTGTTCCTTAGCTCCGCCACTGGGCAGATGTACTCTTTGTGGATGGACTAAACATAACAGAAATCAATCAATTGAGTGATAAATTATTATACCTCAGTAAGTAGATGTCGTCATCAACCAGAGCTAAAAGGGAATTAGGCTAGTGCTGACTAGAAATCCAATAAACCAATACCAACTGTATTATTTAGCAGGAAAAAATCAAATACATAGGGATGCCTTGAAGTGTATTTCCCTTCCAGAGGCAGTGAACTAAAACACAAAAATATCCTACAGTCTTAGAACTATGTAATGCTGGCAAACTGACTTTTACTTTGTTAAATTGAGTTTTATTGGCTAAGTTATTTTACATATACTCATTGATAGCTCTGGTGTAACATACAAATATAACAAGTCATGAGTGGGGATGAGCAAATGTGTCTGATTTTAGTTTGCAAGGCATTCGTTAAACCCATCATGAAGTCTGAAAATTTAAAAGCATACCCTATTAAAGTTTATAGGCAGTGCATCTTGAAAATCAGTTCTTGCCAATTTCAAGGCTAATATGCAAAGGATTATTAAAAGAAGCATGGAGAGCTGAGTGAAAAACAGCAATCCTTTAAATTACATACTTAGGAGATGCCATTAAGTTGCACGTGGTTTTACGAAACAGTACTTTTTTTAATGGGCAGTGTGAGTGAAACTGTATTTTGGCATTGCATATTTTGCACGTGTAATAGAATTGTTTTCTGTTACATCATTGCTTGGCCTAAATATAGCAGCAGCATCCCATTGTAATTCAACACAACTTTTTTAGTTAGTTTTGGCAGTGACACCTGGTTTTATTGACTGGTAATCGGCCTGTATTGACCAGTGAAAGTAGTAATCACAACAGATCTAAAAGTTATAGGAAAGCTACTCTTACTCTTACTCTACTCTTACGAAAAAAAGCTAAAGCCCTCAACTTCATACCAATTGGTCAGTTGGAAAACATTTTCATAGCTTATTTGTAAGCCTCCTTTTTTCGCAGTAGCACATTGCATTGTCTTAAATTTAACAAAATGTCAAAACTGAGTGCACAAAACACTTTAAAACCACTATCCCCAAACCCCTTACCATGCCTGTATCCCCAAAATATAGACTTCAGCTATATATTTGGTAGAGACTGGCTATCGTCAGGACAGTACATAAGCACCTAAATAGGCATTACATCAAAGAAACAAGACAAGTTTTGTCTTGCAATGAAAATTACAGTGTACTATATAAGAGACAGTAGCCAGAAATATTGTTAAGTGGATGAACAGTATGTAAGCACTGGCCGCAGGGTAATCCAGAAGCTCCAGTGTGGACTGTGCAAGCCCCAGCTAGTGGTCCACTCTGGATACAAATAAACCATAGAATACTCACTGCAAAGAATGTCTGCATTACCCCTGGACCCTAAGTAGCCTACACTCATATTGTTGAGGCACTGCTTGTGACTGCTGCCTACAGCCAGGCCTGTTCGTTGCGGTTGGAAAAATGTTTTAAAAGCATTGCTGAGGCAGCCATCACCACCGCTGCTCCTTCTTTCAGGGATCTGAGAATCTAAGGCACATCAGGCATATGAGGGGAACCTGCAATTATACAGAAATGTGGCCAAGGCATTCTTCTGCAGCAGCTCTTCTAATTGATGCATTTTATGCTCTCTTTGGGATGGTAGCATGAAATCTGGTCCCTCTCCTTCATGGCCCAAATCCTGGTGTCCTTGCACAGACATTTCAGAATGAAAAAAACATATGCCATGAACTAAAAAATTATTTCAAGTCCTCTGTGTCACTAAGGACAACAGTGTCCTCTGATTTTTTACTCCACCCACATAGAATTTCTGGGGTTTGGGGATAGGTGAGATTTTCCCCTGGAAGCCTGCCCCATTTTCTCCTCCTCCTCCTCCTCACCACCAGCACCCCAATCCTTGTACTCCTCCCCTGCTTCCTGCTGCCTCTGCATCACAGGGATGAAGGCAGTAGGCAATTGATTCCACTGGTATGAGACAGCAGGACATCCTTCTCTCCCTCCTGCTGGTCTGCTTCCAGAAACTGCCCTATCACACCACGCAGTGTATACTACAGCAGAGTGACCGTGCTGCTAATGCCCATCTCATCACAGATCACTATTCTGGTAGCCCCTTCCAAAACTGATGTGTTACTAGTATGATAAGTTCTAGCACATGGATATATAGCATATTGGATGGTTGAAAGGCAGATTCTATTGCTGCTGCATTTTGGCCAGGTAAACAAACTTGCAGGATATGACCACCTAAAGTGGCTGCACACTCTTGTGGTCTGCCACAGGACATCATGGAAGCCAGAGTACGCAACTGCATCACCAGGTTTAGGATATGTGCCAGGTAAGGCGCATATGTGAACTTTCCCTAATGGAGGGCTGCCAGCAGATTGGTGTTCTTGTCATCCATGACTTTGGCTGGAACAAAATGACGTGGGGTTACCCAGTTCTTATCCTGCCCCTGAAAAGCTGCCAGATTATCTGGCTGGCTTCTGTCCCCCATGTGCCATATACTAACAGCATTACGACATTTTGCATGGTCTATTTAATAGGCTCTGGGGCCCATGGGGGGAACTGGTGGTTCTTAATAGTCAGGGGCTTTAGAACAAGAGGGGATAGAGGAGACTGCTCTGTCACCTACACCAATGTGCAAGACTTGAGGCAGCAATACTAGCTCCAGCAGTTTGCCCTGTCCTGCATCCTTCCCAGCCACCAGCAGGGTTACAGTGTGTCTTGTAGGAGATGCAATGTCCTTGCCAATGCTTGTTGGAACATGTGTCTGTTGTCCTATCAATCCTGTCACTAACATAGTAGTCCAGTGCCATGGACACATTACCCTTCACTTGCTAGTGGAGGATCAGGATGGCCTTCAGAGCACAAAATGGTGGCTGGGTACCTGCTATTGAAGTGCAACACAGGCCAGAAACTCATGAAAGAGAGCCAACTTCCCCAGCTGGACTGAGAACAGCTGTAAAGCCAGCAGTTTTGCCAAGCTGGTATTAAGATGCTGGGCATGTCGGTGTTTAAGAGACAATATTTTTTCTTGTACTCCAGCAGTTGTGGAAGAGACACCTGTCAGGTCAAGAATTCTGCAAAAGGCACTGTGGTGGGGTTAGGTCACTTATGGTGAGGTTCAAGCCTACCCTTGGCCCTACTCAGCATGGCTCCATCCTGACCCTCATACCCACTTGATGTGCCATTAGGTAAGCCTCTCAAACCCTTTGGCAGACTTCCTTCTTTATGCTTGAGGCCATAGACAGTGGATGCGGATGGAGAATCTTGTGGAGGAATTATGAGGAGGAGGAGGGGTGTGGGCCTTTTTGCTGCTGAATAGTATAGTTGGTGTGCTATTCTTATGAGCTTTGTGATGTATATTCATAAGTCTCATGCATGTGGTACCCAAATTACCTGTAGTTTTCTCATGGCTGATACTGCAGGCAGAGGCTGCAGGTCACAACTATGTTGTCAGCAGAAGATAGCACAGCAATAAAACAAATACAGTATGACAGTCAATACCAGTACACAAGTTAGTTTGGTTTGTTCCCCACTTCATTGCCTAAGAAATGGCCCAGCCTAAGCACTGTAAGCTGCCATGAGGGGACAATAAAACAGCAATAATATCTGTAATGACAGTACCAATAACAGCATGATCTAAATGTTGCACACAGGCCCTGTCTAACCACTGGCCAATGGGACACACACTCTACATGTGTTGGGGCCCTTAATAGGTGAATCGCTTATTCATCAAATGGACAGTAATGTGCATGGCCAGGTGGCCTCTCACCAATCCTGATAGTCCAGGTGAACCCTAAGCCTTTCCCTTCTGGAAGTTGTTGACTCTGGAACCGACATCACTGGAACCACAGGTCTTTCAATTAGCAGCCACATGGTCCTGGCAACTCTCACTAGGCACACAGAAAAAGCACAGAGACGGCAGCTGAGTCACTCTATCTTGGCTCAGGAACACTACTAGCAGCTGCCCCTCGTTCTAGGCACACCATCCTCTTCAGTCCCTGCTGAATCTTCTCCTTTTGCGAGTCATTGGCTGGCTTAACTCCCTTCAAGTCACAGTGCTCCCCTGGCAGCAAATCCGAGTCCTCCTGACACTGGTTGCTAGGGGCCGGCTAGTCCAGGCTGCAGCAGCACCTAATAAAGAACCTCTCCTGCTCTCCTCTCTCTTCAGCTGTCATCAGGCAGGGAGAAAGCCAGTGCAGCATCAAGGGAGCAATTATTTGCTAGGCTGATTAAAGGAGTCACAACCTGGCTACATTTAGAGGAAGTTTACAGACAGTATGGGTTGGAAAGGTATGTTGCACATGAAGGGTGGGGGTAAAGGCCATAATGTATGTAATAGAGAAAAATGATGATTGACAAGCTGCACACCAATGGTTGGCAGATGGAGTTTCACTACACAATGGGGTAGGGAGGAAATTGGAAGCTGTGTTGTGTTTTGGGGTATAAAATCTCAGCTGCAGAGAGGAGCGAAGTGAGGCAGTCAGTTGTACAGGAGTTAACCCCTTCATGACTGGCGACGTACACTGTACGTCGTCAGTCACGAAGGGGTTAATTGGCAGAGCTGGGCAGCTAATTTGCTGACACTGCTGCAGCATGAATTTAAAGAAGCGAGTGCTCAGAAGATCAATCAGTAAACCGAGGTATCCCCTGCACACCATACAGCAATGGAGACCAGTGATGGTGCTCGTAGATTTGTACAGGGGCAATGAGGGCATGCTGGGACTTGTAGTTCCCTAGCTGATATGTTATGAAGCTGTATTCCACCTGAAAGTACTACAATGACATTATAGAACTAAGAATAGAACATAAAATAAAACTTTTTTTTTTCTTCTAATACTGACCTGATTCCTGGATCCACCAACAAGTGCGGCCTTCCGTCTCCCACGCTGTTGGAAGCTGCATGCAGCGTGTGCTGGTTACTACTTAAACCGGCGCGCGCTGTTTGCAGCTTCTGAGAAGATACGCTATTAGCATAGCGGGGAAGGTGGCTGCGCATTTTGCATCGCTCCCGCTACGCTAATAGCGGATCTGGTGGATCCAGGAATCAGGCTGCGCTGATGGATCCAGGAATCAGGTGAGTAGTATTAAAAAAAAAAAAAGTTTTATTTTATGTTCCCGGTGACATTTAAAAATGTCCCCGGATTTAATTTTTTAAAAATGCACATGCACCCGGCTGGCCAGCTCGCATCAGACGCGGCTCTGTCATCGGGCGGCCGCTCGCTCCTGCGAGGCCCCAGCAGGCGGCCCTCTACAGTGTTCTTTTATTCAAAGAAGAATGCCCCAAGTGTTAAGGATCCAAAGTTTTGGAACCACACAGGGTCCCTTCATCAGGGCAAACACTATTGCCCTGATGAAGGGACCCTGCATGGTTCCGAAATGTTGGTTTCTTAACACTTGGGACATGCTTTTTCGAATAAAAGAACACTTGGATTTATCCCACTCCTTGTGTGCTGGTGATCTTCATTGTTCAATGCTCAGAAGACCAGCCACCCCTCGACACAGAGACTATTCTAAGAGTGACTGGTCTTCTCAACAGGAAATTCTGAAAATCTTATTCAGTACGAGCAGACTTTCAAGGCAGGAAAGGGAGCAATGTAGGAGCAGAGCTACAAAAAAAAGCACTTTGAAAATAGATCAGCAATTCCCTGCTTTAATAAAAATCATACAAAAATTACAAACCTCAGGCAAAGTACTCAAGTTTTTAAAAATGATCTATAATTGGCTAGTGAATTATTATTAAATTGGGTTAATGTTTGCAGTAGGAATTAACAAGATGTCAAAATGGTAGATTGTGTTTTCACTAGACACAAAAATACATCATCTTTTTTATTGTTAATCTGACATAAAAAATTCAAACTTCAGAAACTGATTGCGATATTTGCTAATGATGTGCTGAGTTACCAACATTCATAAAGCATAAGGGGTTAGAGCAGTGAAAAAATATATATTTCCAGATAGTTTCTATTAGTTGGCAGATTTGACAGCTTACTAAAGATAACTATGCAGCCAAACTATGTAGCCAAACAACCAAAAGTCGTAACGATGCTCCATTCACCAGCAATCAAAAAGTGTTTGAGGTCAGGTAGACCTTGTAATTTTCTTTAATTGAATTTGAAAGTTTAGGTGTAGAAAAGTTCAATAATTTCTGGTGGGGGCACTAATCACATCATTCATCTAAATATATCTACTCGGGAAGGAAAAAATCTCTGACAATTATTGTTTTAATGTACATGTGCTGTAGTAAATCTAAATGCTGGGGAGATTATGGCATCCAAATGATGGACTTATTAGACCGAGAACAACTATCTCAACACTTATAGTATAATCAAATCCACATCTTGTGAATGTTATTTACCTGTCTGGATTTATAATGTTATTTTGTTTCAAGTTAATTAAGATCACTTTACAGATGTAATATGTTTGTTATGTTATTCAGCTGAACTTTTTACATTAATGAAGACCTTGCTAACCAAAGCATGATGTACGTGCTTTCCCAATAAATAACACCATATTACATATTTAGCAGCGTCCATGCAGCCTTTTTTCTTATTCTTTCAAGAAAGCTAATCACTCATTGTTCTGATTATATTTAACAGAAGACTGCACCAAAATGATTAGGATTCTGTGGGGAAATATAGCCCTGTATAAAACAAAAAAAGCTTCATCCACAAGAGAGTGTCATGGGATATCTAGGACAAAATGTAGTAGAACTAGGAGTAAGACGTCAAGTCAGATTTAAAGCTGAATCAGGCAAACACCTAAAAGAGTTTGTGTCCTTTAAAAGGATTTGTATTTCTGTTCTTAGATTTACACAACTCTGCTACACAGCACAGCCCTGTCTGGCAGGGGAGGAGACCTGAACTTTCTCCACTGCAGTTCAGCAACACCTACAGGTGTTGTCCCTCCACCACCCTGTAACTGTATAGTTAAATAGGAATCAACAGACCGGTGATCTTATCTCTCTGTCATGTTTTCTCCTCCTATTAGCATCCTTCTTGCACAACTGACTGGATGCTTGTGCTGCTTCTCCCTCCCCTAGTCTAATTTCTGCTGTGCAAGAGACTAATTCCAGGTCAAGTTTGTATTCATGGGTTGCATTTAAAAAATGTGATGATGTAATGCAGCTACATTTGTGTTTTTTTTTTATATCTGCCATGAATTTAGTTTTAAACACTTGTCTTGCATCTCCAGGGTTTGGATTCATGGGCAGGTCAACAATCAGGCATTGGGTTTGTCAGATCACCAAGGACTACATAACCTGTGAAATCAGCTTTACAATATTGCTGACTGGCCCTACAAAAATAGCATCCAGTGAGCTGACCACTACTGCTATAGGCCCAGACAATTGTGACTTATTATTAGTATCTGAACCAGGGGCGTCCTGAGGCCAGGTGTCACCCAGAGCGGAGACCGCGTGACACCCCGCAGTGACGTCATCGCTCATGCGCGTGACGCGACCCCACACGGTCGTCTAATTAGCGCCTGCCGGCGGCCATCTTGGTGATGGACGCCGGCAGGGAGAGGAAGGGACGAGTTATGCCGTTGGGTCCTCTCCTCTCTCCTGACACTGTCTGGCTCTCGGTCCATGACCAAGTGCCCGACTTTTTAGAGGGGGTGACACCAAAATGACTGTCAGCCATTTTGGTATCACCCTCCAATGGTGTCACCCGGGTGCGGGGCGCACCCCCCGCAACCCCCTTGTAACGCCACTGATCTGAACAATTTGTATTGATTGAGTGATAGTGAGTGTGCAAATGTCACCGGCATTCAGCCAGAAAAATATTGTTACAGATCTCATAGTGATTTGTAAAAGACGACAAGCAGTTTGTTGTGGCTGGGTTACTAATCAACTGCTACATGTACTTTTAGGCCCCATGCACACCACAATAAAAATACATGCATACAGGTGCATTTTGAGTTAATTTCCAAAAGCATCTGGAATCATGTAATGCTTTGCTAGGGCTGAACGCACAACCAGACATTTAGCAGCATCTAGGTGCATTCAGTCTAGCTCAGTTTACACAAACAAGAGTTTTCGACAACCTGGGACTGTTTAGCCTGGTTGTATGCAGTCAAACGTACCTAATCACATGTAAACGCGTGTAAATGCATCTAAATGTCGATAACATCTAAACACAGCGAAAAAGTGATCTGGGAAGCATAAAAATTGTTTATACTTTCCAGATAATCTGTGTTTTATGCAGGCGGTCCGTATACCTGAGGCCTAGGTAGGGTTACTAGTTACTAAGGGACACATTAGTTTTACACAGGTTCTGGGTTTAGCAGACCACAACATGCTACAAAACGGAAGGTTTAGTTAGTGAACCAATGTTAGCTTCAACCTGGCATCCACCTAAAGAGACCCATGAAGAGAGAAAAATAAGTATTTATATGCTATTCCGTTTTCTCAAATTATTTTTATTTCACTTCCAATGTGCCTTTGAACTAGCTAGACAATATGACTACTCCATGAGAACCTATTCCCTAGCACAGCTCCCTTCCTCTGGCATGTCATAATCCCTCTCCTCTTCTTGAACTGTCTAATCTCTGTGCTGACCCAGTATTCCACCTCCCCTTCTTCTCTCTACATTACCGTTTTAAGGAGCTGCCAGGGGAGAAGCAAAAGGGAAAACTATGTAGAGTGTCACAGGAGTGACATTTCGGAGTCTTCTGGGGCTGCTGATATTACATCCAATAAGATGGTGGCTCCCAGCAGCAGTATCAGTGCTTTTGGATGTCTGTACAATGTACTCTGACTAGTTGTTGAAATAGTTATTTATTACTTCCCTAGATTTCTATGCCTGGCCTGTATATAGCAGGTACAATTACCACAGACAAATCTTCATCAGATAGCTGAAGTCACCAAATACTTTTAATCCACCATAATCTTTTTTGCGAGGAAACAGGTTTACCCGCAGACAATGACATGTGGTTGATACTGAATTGCAAGCATAAGAATGGTCAAAACAAATATTCTTTCAGGAGCACATTTGGTGTAAAGATGACTGACTGGTACACGGAGAAAAAAGGGGTATTACATCATACAAAGGGGAGGAAACACAGAAAAGAAGGTGCAATAAACGTAATGACCACTAGGTGGCAGCGTAACAAATCTTAACTATATCAATATAATGCAAGGCCACTGCTAATTATACAACTGCCGAAGGCAGCACACAATGCATTTATAATCATATGGGCGAATCTTTGTTTAAATGGATGGTCTGTTGAGAGGGTCTCTTTAAGCAAGTGGCAGAACTGACCCAGGCCTGTAAAGCTGACCTCAAAGCAAGTGACAGATTATGAAATGAAAACAAATAGCTATTTTAGCTTTCTCCTTGTGACCAACACAACAAACCTTGAAATGATCATGGTGATGATAATGAAGAGAAACTCCTGAGCAATTCTCAAAATAACAACATATAGTCTGATGTAATATATGACTACTATTTCCTAAAATACAGAACAACATCTGAGTAAATGACATATTTACATGGCAGGCCCATAAGGTAAGGCCCTACCTTCTGCATTTTTTAAAGCATCATCTGGCTTTAGCTGTGCTGGAACAGCAACCTAGGAACAGCAATGTTTTGCCATCTGGGCTTCATCAGCGTGGGATAAGTGGTTCTTGCTGAACATGTAAAGTTTCATGGAAGAAACTTTGCTGAAGTACTAACAACAAGTAGTAAGACTTCAGGCAACATTTCCTGAGAAGAATGTTTTGTTTTGAAATTCCAGATGGTTGAGCATTCACTTACAGTGCTGCCATGTAAATGACATTCAAGCCAGATGCCCTTTCTTCTTTTGGTGAGGTGTATTTGCATCCATTTTGGATGGAGCAATACTAAAGGCACCCTATGACTTCAGTGTACCACTAGCCCCATGCTGGTAAAGCCATGAGCCGCTAACACTGCTGGGTAGATTTACCCTCTCTATTTGTCCTATTGTTACCAAAAAAAGGGGGTAAGGGGAAATCGTTCAGTTGGGGGACACCTTTTCGATGACAACTAAGGAGGAATTCCTGTGTGTCTGGTACAGGAAATGAACAAAAAGAGCCAAAAAAAAAAAAACCTGACGATGGTTCTAACCCTTCCCATTATATCCAAAACTTAAAAAAAGATTTGGGTTTTAGAAAGACTTTATTGTATACAATCTGCCCACAACATACACATTCTGCAAACAGAAAATGAATAGAACTGATAACATTAACATCTAAAAAAGGTTTGTGTCGCTGTTATTTTTTTATACGTAAGTGGTATATCACATTTTCAATTACTATTCTCACACACTTAGGAAGGTGCAAAAATGAACACGTACAAGTATATTTCTGTACTTTGTCATTAAATATTGTGAAGTCTTATGCGATCGTAAAAAGCCGCTCTTGGTCGTCTGAAGAACAACATTAATTTGTGAACTGTTATTACAAATGGACAAGAGCTACAGACCAATGAAGGGAAGGTTGAGATGTTTTACCATCTGAACCTAGCCTTACTATATATTTCCCACTGAAACTATACTATCTTATAAAAATCTGTGCACCAAATACAGGAACGTCTAACCTGCCAGAATATTGTGTTTAGCTGAGCTTCACTGGGCAGAGGAGAATAATTCTAGCTCATAAAATGTTAATTTTTTTCATTAGTTTCAGCAGTATTATTACTTCAGGACAGGTGGTTCAATCAAGCCATCACTTACTTGATCGCCTCTGAGCCAAGGTAAAACAACGAAATTAAACCCAATTAATTTATGAGTCCGTTATTATACATTTTTTGCTTATAGAGGAATGTGCAAGCAAAACTTGATAGAGATTGTTAATTAAGTGTGAATGGTTATTATTTTACTTACAGCTGCATGTATTGTGTCATAAAGGTCTCCAAAATGTGAGCAGAGCCACCTGTTCCAGTGCTGCTGAAACAATTATATGCAGTCACTTTAGCAGAACCATGGTCTTCTCCAGACATGCAAATGTGATGGAGACCACACAGTGCATAATACAGTATGTAAAATGTTTTTTTTTTACATGCCTTTATTTTTTTGCACATTTACATGCAGAGTGAACTGTCCATCAAAAGTGACATCAATTGGAATACAATGTCAGGATTGCTACCAACAGGGGCAGGACTACCAGTGGTGCAGCCAATGCGGCTGCCCCAGGGCACAAGGCTGGGAAGGGGGCACTGACAGGAGAGGACTGGGCCAGGGGGCAGGGAGGCAATTGCCCCCCCGGCAGTAGCGTAACTATGGTCATGGCGACCCAACCGGTCGCTATGGGGCCCAGGGCAGAGGGGGGCCTGGTCAGGAGGCCGGGGCCCAGCAGTGGAGGTGGAGGAGGCCATGGGCCCAGCAGCTCCAGTCTTGCAGTGGAGGAGGAGGCCAAGGCCCAGCAGCGACGGCCCAGCAATGGAGGAGGCCGGGGCTCAGCAGTGCTGGTCCGGAGGTGGAGGAGGCTGGGGCCCAGCATTGCCGGTCTGGCAGCAGAGGAGGAAGGTTTGTCTCAACCCCTGTCACTGTCATTTTTGGTGGACAGCATAGCTTGCAGGTATATGTGGAAAAAATATAAAAATAGGCATTTGAAAAACACAAATTGATATATGGATGTATTTTTTCTCATAAACCATTTGAGCCTTAAAGGTATTATTGCTGTTGATTTCCTTTTTTATTTTATTTTTTTCCACATTTTTGTCATGGATAATGTATGAATAATGGAACAATTTTAGCAAAAATAAAGGGAGGCACACTGTTTTATCTCAATTCAATTTGTAGCATTAATTAAATGATGTGTCCGCTATCCAACATATGGAAGATGTATATAGTGTAGAAACATCACTGCATTATCTAAAATCCTTCTGTTTGTGCCATACAGATTAATGACAAAATAGCAATGAATCAGAAATCAGAAGTATATAAAAGAATAGTTATAAGTAGATAAAATCTCATAAGGGTATCTTAAAACTGCTGCATATGGGCACAGAGCCATATCTTGATACACAACAGTTTGAAGACAGCTTGCAGTTAACGGCACTGATTTGCACCTACATAGTGAAGGAAGGCTCTAAAGCAACATTGCTTGAGTTTTTGCGAATTAGCTTCTGAAACAGATGAAATCTGAGACATGCAATTATTATTGTCTCTCTCAATATTTTCTATAATTCTATTTTGTTTCCTTCTTTCAGTACATAATGTGCAAATGGTGTGTAGAAAATCGAATGAATCAATTAACTTTAATCAGTTAATTCAGGAAAAAGCGGCAGGTTAACTTTACAGCTGCCCTCACTAGCTGAAAATTGCAAAATGTAAACCAAACTCCATTGATATGTCTGTGAAGGTTCTAGTTCATCCAGGTCATGGCATATCTGTACAAAATGTCAAGGCAACTGGACTTGCTGTATTTTTCTTGAAGATGTTTCACTGGCCATCCAATCAGCTTTCTCAATTCAGAATGACTTGTACAAAACAGAATTTTTTGTACAAGTTATTCTGAATTGAGAAAGCTGGTTGGATAACCAGTGAAACGTCTTCAAGAAAAATACAGCAAGTCCAGCTGCCTTGATTTATTTTTTACAGATACAAACTCCATTGAAATCTACGGAAGGAGAACCTTGAAAATCAACTCTGCCCATTTTCAAAGTTAATATGCAAAGGGTTATCAAATAAGGACATGGATAGCTGGGCACTGCCATTCGGGGCATAAACCAATGCAAAAACATGTTTTTTAAAATACCATACAGCAGGAAGAGGGTCCTCCTTTTAATTTGACTTTGAGGATGACATGGGAAAACACCAAATGTTCTGTCCCCACTACACGTTACCCTGTGGCCTGTATAGTTCTACATGCAGCTAAACCCTCCTAATCTGCAATAAGCCAGGCTGTGTGAAATTCTGAAGCTGTATTAACAAAACAGGGTGGGGTGAAACTGGTGAAAAAAAACATGAAAACATATAATCAGCATATAAACATGTAAATATTATGTTAGGTCACAAATACAAAGCAAAACAAGTCCATCTCTACCAGTGATGCTGCCTAAAGGGATTTGGGAGTTTTCCTCCAGACTTGTGCTTAAGATGGCATTGGATTCTCTTCTCCTCTGTTCTAAGATGGAGGCTGAGGTTCCCAGAATGCCCGACTTTCCTTCTTCTTTGAGTAGAAGGGTGCTGGGAGTTTACTATTGAAACCAAGTCAAAACTACTGTAAACAGAGATATTTCTCTTCAGCACTAGCTTGTGGCCAATTTTGATAAGGCAGGTAAGCAAGTCTATAATTTCCTACCTGTCAAGGCAGAACACTCTCCGCCTGGTATCAACAGATACCACTGTTTTGACCCTTTAGAAGAATGCAACAAGACCAGTTCAGAAACTGGTCTCAGGAGCAACTGTAATGGATCCCCGCCATCTGCGCATGTGCGGCCTGCGCGTTCCCACGGTGCTCGGGAACGCGCCATTCCGCGCATGTGCAGAAGCAGTAACCTGCGCGGAAGAAGATGCGCAGACACAGTAACCTGCGCGGAAGAAGATGCGCCATCCCGCGCATGCGCAGAAGCAGTAATCCGTCAGCATGAAAATCTGCCATGATGGCGCACAGGAAATGACATCACTGGCCCTATATAAACCTAGCAGCAGTAACACCATGTTGCTGGTTTATTGTCAGCTAATCCTTGTTCCAGTTTGTTGATATCTTGCTTGATCCTTGTGACCCGGACTTCCTCGATTAACCTTGAATTCTGCCTGCCTTGACCTCGGAACTGTTATTTGACCATTCTTCTGCCTGACCCCTTTTGTACTGGAATTGCCTGCTTGGAACCTGACCTCGGATTGCCCATCGGATTACGGCTTGCACGGTGCTCAACACCACTGGCACTCCTGCCACTTGTTGTCCCGCTGGGCTCTGTTCCCATCCTCAGAGTCTCCCAGGAAACAAGGTGCAAGGGAAGCCTCCTCTCACATCCGGTCTCCCAGAAGGTACGTAACAGCAACTTTGTTTCTGTGAACCTTAACTTCAACTTTTTTGACTCTCCCATCTTCCCTTTGAAGTGTTTTGGTGACAAGACCTAAAGGCCACTCATTTCTTAGAGATTAATAGTCCTTTACAAGAACAATGCCACCATTCTTCAAATTAGGTTTGCTCTCCTGCCATTTCTTGCATGTTTGCAGAGTAACGATATACTGTTTCCTTCACCTGTCCCAGAAGGTATTTGTGAGGCTTTGTACCTGTCTCCACTGATGCAAATACAAGTCCTTAGTGTTGAAGTCTCTAGAAGGAGCATTGACTACTCCAGTTTTCTGTGTAATGAGTGTTGCTGGAGTAAGCAAAAGCGGGTCCTCTGGGTCATTTGGCACTAGAGGCTCTGGCATTAATGATGGCTGTGGCTTCTGCCAAGAAGGAAGTCAAACTCTCATGAGTAAGTCTTGCATCCCCTACTTGTAAGAAGATAACATTGAGTATTCTGCAAATTATGCAGATCATTTTTTTCCATGCTCCTCCCATGTGAGAGGAATGAGGTGGGTTGAAAGTCAATATACAGCCCTGATCATTGAGATGCCTCTCTACTTTTTTGGTGTCAATGTTTCAAGTAATTTTCAGTTCTTTAGCTGCCCTGACAACATTAGTGCCTTTGTTTGAACTAATGTGTATCATAGGGCCTCAGATAGCAAAAAAGTGTCTAAGGGAGTTTATGAAGCTAGAAGTGTCCATGGACTCAATAACTTCAATGTGAACTGTTCTGATGGTCATAAAAGTAAATATATGACTGTCCAGCGCTTACTGTTTGCCTGACCACCTCTAGTGTGGCACGTGATCACAGGCCAGGGACCAAAGACATCAAAGTCAACATTGGTGAAAGGGGGGTCTGGACTGAGTCTATCAGGTGGAAGATTAGCCATCTTTTGGTCACATTTTTGTGGAGCACTGTTACTAGGGATTAATTTTTTTGTTTAGGACACAGCCAGTCTCCCCAGGATAACTTTCATATTGCAAAGTGCAGATAATGAGATCTCGGGACTGCTGGAGTTCTATTGTCAAACTAACTCTTTGACAATAGTGTCAGCCTTTACAGTCTCTGTCATTTAAAAGTATGACACCTTTGAAGGAACAAGCTATGTGGATGAGACAAGTAATAATGCAAACAAGTGACTTCCAGTTAAATCTGTGGGATCTAAGTTGATTGTCTGAAGTCACTGACTGAAGTAGAGATCTCAGGGTGGATTTAAACATCTGAGTCTGGATCTATTAGCTCTACAGTCTGTCCTGTACTGTAGAAGAATGCAGATCCCCTAAACTATGTTGTGTCCTTAAGGCGAAATGCAACAACAGCTATTGTAGCGTGGTCTGCAGGAATATGGTCAGTAGATACATAGTGCCATTGTGTTGTATGGGTGGATCATCTGATCCTTAGTACTCGGTTGTTAACCTAAATGTAGAATTGTCTAGCCTTGTTAAAGATGTAGCCCAGCACTACCTTGTAGACAGTGTGAAATTCGCCATTTTCTAGGTCAATGCCCATTTCTGATGTAATAAGTTCTGCTAGCTCAACAGCTAACACTGCAGCACAAAGTTCTAGTCTTGAGATAGTATGCTCAGGGTGTGGAGCTAGTTTTGCTTTGCCCATGACAAATCCTACATGGCATTGCCCTGTAACATCTACAGTTTTTACAACCCCAATCCCCAAAACAGTTGGGACGCTGTCTAAAATCTACATAACAACAGAATGCAATGATTTGCAAATCTCAAACCCATATTTTATTAACAGTAGGACATAGAAAACATGTCAAATGTTTAAACTTAGAAAATTTACCTTTTAAAGAAAAAAATAAGGTAATTTAAAATTTTAAGTCACCAACATGTCTCAAAAAAGTTGGAACAGGGCAATAAAAAGCTGGCAAAATAAGTGGTACTAACAAGCAAAAGCTGGAAGAACATTTTGCAACTAATTAGTTTGATTGGTAACAGGTCAATAACATGACTGGGTATAAGAAGAGCATCTTAGAGAGTCAGAGAAATAAAGATGGGATGAGGATAACCAATCTGTGAAAAGCTGCGTTTAAAAATTGTCGAACAATTTCAGAATAATGTAAAATTGCAAAGACTTTAAATAAGAAGAAGGACCTTCCTGCTTGTTATCAGACAAGTTCAAAAGCCTGCATCTCTATGGTATGGGGGTGCATTAGTGTGTATGGAATGGGGAGCAGGCACATCTGGAGAGGCACCATCAATGCTGAAAGATATACCCAGGTATAGGAGAAGCATATGCTCCCATCCAGACGACATCTTTTTCAGGGAAGGCCTTGCATCTATGACAACAGCATTGCTTCATAGTAGAAGAGTCCAGGTGTTTAACTGGCCTGCCTGCAGTCTGGACCTTTCACCAATTGAACATTTTAAACAAAAAATATGACAAAGAAGACCCAGGACTGTTGAGCAGTTAGAATCCTATATCAGGCCAGAATGGGACAACATTCCTCTTCCAAAACTCCAGCAACTGGTCTTCTCAGTTCCAAGACATTTACAGGGTGTTGTTAAAAGAAAATGGGATGCTAAACTGTGGTAAACATGGCCCTGTCCCAACCTTTTTGAGACGTGTTGCTGCCATCAATTTCAAAATGGTACATTTTCTCAATCTAAACATTTTATATGTTTTCTTTTTTCTATTGTGAATAAAATATGGGTTTATGAGATTTGCAAATCATTGCATTCTGTTTTTATGTCAAGTTTACAAAGTGTCCCAACTTTTTTGAATTGAGGTTGTACATAAAAGTATTTTTCTATTAATTGTCTAGCATCTGAAACATTATCAGACTCTCTTGAGCGGAATGTGTAAGTACCTAGATAGCAACTGCAGCAGAAGGGCTGTTGCCAAAGATGTGTATTCTCATATGGTACTCAATGATGTCTTTGTAGGGGTCATTGTCTCTGAACCAAAGAAATCTCAAGTTTCTGTCTTTCTAGCTGACAAGGAAGCAATAGAACATCTGTTGTATGTCAGCTATGAAAGCAACAGACTCTTTCCGAAAGCGTAAAAGTACTCCCAGAAGTTTGTTATTGAGGTCTGAACCTGTCAAGAAGACATCATTTAAGGAAATACCCACAAATTTGGCACTAGAGTCAAACACTACTCTAATCTAGCCTAGCTTTTTAGGGTGATATATTCCAAATATTGGTAGGTACCAGCACTCCTCAGAGTCTTTAACAGTGGGAGCTACTTCTACATGACCATTCTCAAAGATTTTCTCCAAAAGAAGTGGTCTCTCATCTCTGGCTTTCTTTGCCGTCACCTCTGTGGATTGAAGGGAAGAGGTGTGACCCAGGTGTTTGTGCCATCCTTGACTAGTCCCGGTTCCATTATTTCTAAGAAGAGTTTATCCTCAATAGACATTGCAACTTTATTGTCCTCTTTTGTTCTTTGAAAGACTGTGCACCCTTAATGGTCTCGGTCACTATCACAGGCGAGATTGTCACTTGGGGGGCTATGAAGGGATAAGGCAAATGGGTAGCGTATGGCAATTCCTTTATAAGGAAATGATTGTGGAATGGCTGGGAAAGAGAGAGACATCCATTCTCTACTGTACTTGTAAGCATGCTGCTAACAGAGATAGGTTTTTGCATGTTTCCTAGGCAGACATCTCCTATGATGACCCATCCTAGGTCTAACTTTCTGGACATAGGGAGCTTTGTAGGGCCATTAATCAGGGCTCTTGCTTTAGGAACTCGTAAAATGTCTCTCCCAAGATTATCTCTGCCTGAGGATCAAGTTCTGCTTTCAGATGCGCTATGCATTTCAAGTGTGGTAACCTGCTGAATCTGGTGTAGGGATTTCAAATCTATGATTAGGGATCTGATTGTATTCAAAAAGAGTTGGTAAGGACAGGCATGTTTGTCAGTGAACAGACTCAGCTCGGTAGCCATATTCTCTCCTCCCTGCCACCTCCACTATTCCTGCACAGGTTTTTAGGGAGTAAGGAATGCTGGGACTGTCAATGCCGAACAAATCAATGAAAGTTTAGCTGGCTAAAGACTTGTTATTTTGATCATCAAGAATGGCATAAAGCTTAATGGCTTTGTCCTTTTGACCTGCTAGGTAGACTGACTAAAGAGATATTCGAGCAAGACCTGGCACCCATGAATCCTTTGCAGACCTCTGTACATTGTGAAGTTATCTCTGGTGTAGTTGTGGCAAGTAGTTGTTCTTCCTCCTCACTATGCTCACTATTGCTGTCAGTGCATTGTAAAGTCCATGGGGCTGGTTCAGGGTGTAAAGCTGTGTTGTGATCTGAGCTGTCACATTCAGTGCATTTTACACTGACCTTACAGTCCTTGGCAAGGTGAGATGTTGATGAACAGCACTTGTAGCAGATGTTTTTGTCCTTCAGGAAGGCTTTGCGGTCTTCCATGGACTTCTCTCTGAAGGCTCTGATTTTAAGGAGAGGATGCAGCTTGTGGTGCAAGGGACACTGCTTACCATGCTCGTTAAACTTTATCTCTGGGTTAAAGGAGCTGGCAGAACTGTGAAAAGAATCTGGAGGAGTTGTGTTAGTTTTGTGTGCTGCTACTGGAGCTTTGTGAGGGTTAAGTCCTGTGGGAGCAGCACATGACAGCGTAAGGTCAAAATTGTGATCATTTCTTGTTTTAGCTTGTTGGCAGCACAAAGTCTTCAAAAACAGAAAAAGGAAGACATTGAACATTGTACTGTCTTTTAAATCTGGAGCCATGTGGGATCCACTGCTCTTGTAAGTTATAAGTTAACTTTTGTACAATAGGGTTGACGACTCTGTGTCAAGGAATCCAAGTCCTTGCAAGTCTCCTTATTGGCCTAAAAGGTGTCCCATAATCAGTATTGGTATCGGTTCTGAAAAATCCACATCGTTCGACCCCTATTGTGGTGCACCATACATTCACACTTGTAGCATACTGAATGGGGCCTCAGCGCTATCTGTCCTGCTTCCTGTTCATTATTCAAGTTTATTCTTTTTTATATCTTTGTATATACATACTGTTATTTTTATTCACTTCCTTATCTGTTGTGTGTTTATTTATTTCTTTTTACTTGTTTGCTGTTTCCTCTGTCCATTATTATTGCTGAACTCCCTTATTTTATTCTCACTATTGTACAATAAATACAGCCCAGTTGCATTGTGACAAAGGATTCCATCATTGTTTTCCTGTCAAAAAGTTGACAAGGCTATAAATTTGGACATGGGAACAATTACATTTCTAAGGTTTTAAACCTCACACATTGACGTTTTCAAAAAGCGTTGAATCTATTGTACATAGGGATGCCTGTCCTGCCAAAATATCTTTGTTAGTAAGATGTAAAATCGTTTATAAACTTAAAATAACTCCAAAATAAAGTCCAGGGAATTACAGACCTCTCCAGCCTTAGAACAAGTTCCTGAAGAAGTCAATTAGACGTAACGCGTAGAAGCTGAGTCTGTGACGTCAGAACGCCTGGAGAGAAAGAGGAGGACAGATCTGACATCCAGGAATGTGATTCTGATACGCGATTTTATTTGTTTTTATGTGAGTGTATATTTTTTTAATAAAATAATTTTATGCATACGGGGTGCGCTATGATTTCCACTTCTGTCTTTGAGAGATCTTTTTGAGATGAGGTTGGGCTGTCGGTAGAGGAGAAAAACGTTAAGATCAGGATTGGTGTCATCTGAAGGAAGGAAGATCACAGCTCCAAATAGTGTGGGGAAGGAGTTTTACCCTATAAGAAGCGCTTTGTGACGCAAGAGGTGAGAGGCTTATTTATCAGAGCACTGGTGTTTTTTATGAGCACTTCAGCAAAAAATATACAAGAAATTACAAGAGTGGGCAGAGTGACGCACAAAGAAAGACTAAGACAACACTTTTTTTTTTTGAGAGCTGCCTGCATTTAATGAATTTATGAACTATTTGGGGTTGATTTACTAACCTTATCAACACGCCACAAACAAGTATACACCTCTGTAGTGTGTTCCCCCCCAGCATGATCTATTGGTGGAATCTAGACACCTTTGTAGTGTGTACACACCCAGCAGGTTTGTTGTGCAAAGCCCTGCATGAATTGCAAGGTGATGTTGTGTAAATTAGCTCTACATTGTGTTGCTTGCGTTGATGAATGCAGGAATGTAAATGCATGAGCTAACCATTTTTGTCTAAACTGTGAAGCAGCATTATATATGCATCATGTGCATGATTTTTCCATATATGGCATTAGTGGAAATATGCTTTTAGAGACTTTTTGGTTGATAAATACGTTTTGCGGTGTAAAAATCACACGCACCTAGTGCGTGCGTGTGTTTAGGTTAGTAAATCACCCCCTTTGTTTCAGTTATGTGTTTTACACACTGACACAGGATATTTGCTACTTTATTAGTCATTTGGAGTTTTTTAGATATTCTCTCACAATAGTATTGTTCACTATAATATTTGGTTTTGCACATATATTATTTGTTTACTTGTTGGGTGATAGCGCCGCTTCACATATTTGAATGATACTTAGAACAAGTCAGCTGTCATGACCAAACAAGAAAATATGTGCAATCATGGGACACACAAGAGAAAGGCAAGGTGGAAGCCACTGCTGTTGTAACAAAAATGAAAAAAACTTCATTGGAAAGCACTCAGCTGTCATTCAAGGCTTCTGGAAGTATGCTACAAGCACTGATGAATCAAAACTAGAACTTTGTGGATGGCAGACTTTGATGTATAGCTATGTGTATTGTAAACATTGTAATGTGATTGCTTGTAAAAATACATAGTAATATACTACTATATTTGTGCTCAAATTGATGGGTAATGTGTTCCATTTATATCCTCCTTTGCAGAATAAAACACAATAACAATAAAATAAACACAACAATAAAATACAATATCTATTATAGTAGCTTGCATATAGAAATGCAAAAGTCTGATTTTAGATTTGAATAGACCTCAGTGGGTGGCTTGGGTCATAGAAAATCTTCCCTTCACCTATAACTTAACCTACTTCGTGATACCTTGACTTCTGTTCATTTATTAGCATTTCCTCTTACAGAGATTTTAAAAGTGCTAAGGTTGTCTGATAAAATGTAGACAATAATACCAGAGTGAGTAACTTAATGAGGGCAATTAAGGTAAATATACAGTTTGACAATCAATTAACATATGGGAGGAGAGCTTGGCTACCATAGTTATTACAGTGTAGAAGCTGAAAAGATAATCAATACCACCGCTAAATGACAGATCCCTGATGGTTTCTGTTTGTAAACAAAAAAGCAAGGGATTCTAGGTGACATTATTGACCAAATAAGACGTCACCCAGAATCCCCAGAAGGTGGCCAGGGATCTGTCATTTATGACGAAAGTGGGGGTAGGTGAACATCGGCAGATGCGGCAGGTATACATTCTAAGCAGGCAGATCATCATGATTAACGTGGATTGCTGGACCACATGATTAAAGTTGAATTTATTTGGGGGGTCATTGTTTATTTTTTCAAATAAAGGATTTATTCTTACTGTGGGTATTTTGATGTACTTATTAATTTTTTATTGTAAATGAGACACATGGGCTATGTACTCAATACTCATTCACCTGGAGGGGGGGCAGCGGATATCTGGGGGCCTACATATTTTAAAGGGGGCTTCCACATTCTGAGAGGTCTCCCCCATGGCAGACCCCCACATTCTTTTTATGGGAAAGGTAGCCTG
>NW_017307064.1:205866-209224 GCF_000935625.1 Nanorana parkeri | reverse complement strand
GAAAGCGAGGTGAGGTGACATAAAGTGAACCTGGACTTGATTTAGTAAAATGTAACATAATGCCATTGTCTATGTATGTAGTAGCTGAATTAAGCCACAACTATCCTGTCTAACTATTATAAAGAATTTACACCTTTCTATAAAGTAGCCTGTACAAACATAGAGCATCAAGCAAATCAAGGATCCATTGTACAAATAAAAGAACTGATACCTTTTCAGCGGAGAGAAGGGAACAGGAAAATCTGTAAAAATCATAACGAAGGCCAAACTTAACTGGTGGTTTTGTGGTAAAGCACAACTGGGAGACAGGGACAGAGTGTTGTCCCCCCATTACAGGAAGTGCCTAAACAAGGGCCTTCATGGCAGGATCACCAGGTGTTATGCATTTAAAAAATATTAAAAATACTTTTGAAATTACATTAACATGCTAAAGCTTATACAAAAATGTATTGACTCTTTCAATATATATTTACAAATAAGGCACCTGGATGTACATTTCAGTCTAGTTCAGAGTGCCCTGGGACCCCCAAAAATCCCAGATAAAAATACCTTTTGTACACAAAGTTTTAGGTGTTGGGTATTGAAGATGATTGGTGGGCTCAGTAACCAAGAGCTATAGGTGGAAGGGAAAGGGACAGCTCTTGACCAGGGGTACTAACTGAGTAGATATAGCAGTGCAGGCAGTTACTGCAGGTTACTTCTGTTGGATCAGAACATATTTTCCTACCTGGCTTGTAAACAAGAGGAAGTCTAGCTTCCCCTTATGTTTGGAATGGGAAGCATTACTTTAGCTGTTGCAGGGTTATGCCCAGTTGCAAAGGGCCGAAGGCCTACTGTTATAATTCAACATAAACCTTATATGTAGGCACAGTCACTGGAGGCAAGATCCTTCCTTGAGGGCAGCCCTAGGCAGTCCATAGGCTTCCTCTGACTTCCTCTACACACATTTTAGGGGATCTTTTGTCCCAAATAACCCAGGCATAGATAATAAGTGTAATCTTCAGCACTCCATTTACCTTTACTTAAGACAGAGCAGTCACCAGGCATCCCAGCCCTTGCTGCACAAACAAAAGCCTACAGAGGTGCTGAACAGAAGATTGTCCAGTCGGGTTCAGTTAACAGGATCTTTATAAAATAGGTATTAAAAAGGATGGGAATTCTCACCACCATATAGAAATTCCTACTGACTTGTCCAATTCAGGACATCGACCTGAAACCAATTAACATAACTAAAAAGCAGATCAGTTAGTAGTGAAAAAATAGGGATTACATGTGACTCACCAATGTCACAAGAATGCTCATGTGGCATGAAAACTGCATGAATCTCTGTGGCATAGATAACTCCCTATTTGTAGGCATCTGCTTCAAAGACCAAAAAAATCACTCCTGGCCCACATATTGACTCAGAATGATTAGTTTGTCTATCACATTAGCTAGCATATAGCATTAAACATAAGTGACTGCAGGGACTGTTCTGTTTAAACTAGAGATATTAATTGTATTATGTCTGGTCACTGTGAAACGGACTAGCTGCACTGCTCTATAAAAACATATTTTTTAGGTTAATGTTTGCTTGAATGAATCATTGTACATTAGGCATACTTATTAACCTTCTTTTGTGTAGCTAAACTTGACAGCCTCAAACGTCTATGACCCCCATCCATATGCTATAACTATGAAATTGCTAGGACCTAATGATAGCAACCAAGTACACTGGGAAAGTTAAGCTGGCATAGCATATGAACTGAAGAGAAAGGTTGTTCCAAATGACAGCATGCCAGAGCACAGGAGGGATTCAAAGGAAAATGCTTAAGGCTAACCACCAAATCCAAACAGGCCATTTCAAGGACACTGGCCACAAATATAGTTATCCTGTCAAAACCAATAAGTTTATTTTAACAGCAACTAAGTTAGAAAATAAGTAGAGTAAAATATAAGAACAGTGTATTTTATTGTCTAACAAAATATGTTCTGTATTATTCATACTGAATATTGACCTAGACTGGAATCATAAATTTTTCTGGATGCTTACTTGCACCTTGCAGTGAATGGTTTTCTTTAACACTATATTAGCATAATAATACCAATAAATACTGTATTAAGATGTAACTACAATGTAATTGGTTCAAATGGTTGTGTTTGTAAATGTGGCAAACATGCTTTCTTTCTATTCATTACTAAGTGCATGTCAAGTACTACTTTTTCTTTCTTTTTTTTATTATGTACTGTTTATAGAGTGCAGGGAACCTTTCATATCATGCCATGTCACTAAAGGAGCAACCTGAAACGTCTTCCAAACTTACTATCAAAGTCATCTGTGTTAAACTAGGGCCCAGTCAATCTACCAGTGCAAAAACATGGACAGAATAAAAACATTTGTGCGGACAGCATCTTTAGGAATTTGACCCAGGACCCCAGCATTGCATAGTCAATACCCATGAGGACATCACTACAAATGGAACAAAGAAAGTTGGAAGAAATCTGCATAGTAGGCAGGGATTACTCCACAGAAAGTGAGGCCTAAGGTAGATATAAAAAGCAGGGCCTAAAGTGCATGAGCAGCAACTTATGCGCATGCCAGAATGTCAGTATGGTTTTAGAGGGTATGGGCTTCATTACAACACCCTCCTTGGTCCCCCGGTCAGCAACACCTGCATGCAGCTGTCACTGTCATCCATGGCTATCCATTGACAGCTGCATAGTAGTAAAGGTTCTAGTTCAGACCTAAGGAAATGGGTGGCTCGATGCAGAGGAAAGCACCTAGTTCGATAAAGAAGCAGACAGAAGAACAGGAATAGAGGAGACACTTGTTCTTGTGACAACTGTCTTGGAGGGGATTTCCCACATATGAGAAAGATATCTTCTAACTTTCTGTTGAGTCCACAGGACAGGAAGTGAAGTGTTATCTCCCTGGCTTAAAACTGGCTTAAAGACCAGATTCAAAGAGTAGTGGTTAAGCTTCATACTCTAAATAGTCTAAGGTTGTTAGTGGTGTTCCTCAATATTCAATATTTGAAGGGACCGCGTGGCCCCGAAACGTCGGTTTCTTTGATTTCTATGACGCATCTGTCCAATAAAAGGACATACTTGCTTTTGATTACTGAGTGCTGGTGATTTTCTGCCTTTTCCTCAATATTCAGTGTCGGGACCCTTATCTATTTATGTATGAAAACTGGTTTGGGATTAAAGCCCAACTCCAGCCACAATAATCTTACCGGAGTTCAGTAAGTTCCATATTGCATTTGTTGTAAAGCCTGCTGGTCACATAGACTTTAGCACTGCGGTCGCATCTCTATCTTCCTCTCCTTCTGGTAAGTTACAAAATGGAACCTGGGACCGTTTGCTTTGTGATTGGTCA